>NC_139655.1:7312473-7314973 GCF_951799395.1 Argentina silus | reverse complement strand
GGTAGTCAACCCCCCCCCCCCCCCCCCCCCCCCCCCCCCCCCATCATGGACTCACACACACACACACACACACACACACACACATTACAACCTTTCTGACGGCTGGCTTGAGTAGAACCACTTACGGGCAGATCATAAAGAGATGCCTCCTATTTGTTTTATGACTACTCCAATACGAGCAACCAGCTGTAAAATGTACTCTTTACAAAAAGCACCCTCCAATAAACCCCATTCTGGAGACAGATAAAGCCAAACCACTCTCGGTATAAAACGTCTGCTTGTCCTCTGTTGATTAGGATTTGGCCATTCTCATTTGAGTGAAAAAAAAGCAATCCTTTGATTCAGTTTTTTGAACAGAAGTTTACAGCGTTGAGGAGCGTTGGACACAGCCTGATGAAATCACTGCCATAAAGCAAGTTGGCAGGCAGATCTGTAAATATCCTCACTTGTCGCCACCCTAATAGTGGAACAGTGATAAACGCCGGAGAGGAGCACTTTGATGCAGCGATGCCGGCTGAACCTCCAGAGACCATAACGCAAGTGGAGAACCACAGCTAGGAATGACTTATAGAGGTTATGAACCCCTCAGGGCTACGGAGCAGGGAGAAACAATACAGAGACGGGACTGAGGGAGGGATATTACACGATGAAGGAGAGAGAGAGAGGTCAACAATATTACATTAGGGCCATTGCATCACTGGCAGCATATCAGGGTCTGGTGGGTTTTATGGCAGTAGGTGAGAGTACTGGGAGGGGTAGAACATGCTCTCATCTGCTCTATACTGTAGGAACATCACAAATTCATCAAGTTCATTGGTTAAACACATAGTTAAGTACAGGAGACAAACTGTCTGGTGGAAACTCAAAGATTAATCTCAGGGATGTCAGGTTGAGCATGCACTGTACATCTCTCTCTGACTGACACATAGTAGTGAAATGTAAAATCCTTTTGCACAACTTCTCATTCCTCAAGCGTGTCGATTCGGACGCTTCTCTCTCCTCGTTGACGTGCGTGATCCAGGCGTTTCAGCTACAGTGCTAAGCAGATGATTAGCCAGCTCAAACAAGCTCCTTCTCCTCTCTCCTATCCGGGAGGAATCCCTCTCTCAAACCATCAAATGTGCCGCGTCAAACTTCTGGCTTAAAGACGAAGCACAATGCAGGTTTAGCTGATGTGGGAGACGGGGAAAGGGAGTGTAAGATGGGTATTCACAGTAAAGCCCAAAGTTTACCACCACTAGGCCATTAGGCTTTTGATGCTAGTGAAGAGTGAGAGATGATTTAAAGTTCTAGCACGGAGAGGAGGCTAAAGATTAGGGAAAACTAGCAGTCAGATGAGAAGTTTGGAAAGTGCAGTGAAAGTGGAGATTTCCTCACATAGAGAGAAAGACACTCTTAAAGTAGCAAGATGAGACTGTGTGGGAGTTGCACTAATGGCTAAACCATCTGTATTTGTGATAAAAAGTGATTTGTGGTCCTGTGCCCCCTTCAGAGACTTCATAGAAGCAGGATGGGGTCCAAAAGGGACCTGAGATCCCATGATCAATTAGGCCGGCAAAGCGCAACACAAGGGTGCCGAAAACTTGCCTACTGACATAACTCTGGAAATATATTACTGCAGTGCCCCAGTCCCCTCCCCTATGCTCCCAACACACACACACACACACACACACACACACACACACACACACACACACACACACACACACACACACACACACACACACACACTAGCAGTGATGAATGATATGAGTGTGAATCCCCACCCCCTGATGTTTCAGAGCTGGGATTGTTCAGGCAACAGAATGAATCATACATGCCCATAGAGCCTGGCTCTAATGTAAAGCATACAGTGGCGGAGGAGAAAGACAAAGGCTTTCATTTGGAGCCATTTCACGGATGGTGTAAGGTGACCCGTGGAGGTAATAAATGGGACATTCTCTTCCTTCTGCCTCTGGGAAATGATAGACTCTTTCTTCTCTTTCTTTAGCACGGTGAGGACAGGAGGAGAGGCAGATTGACTTGCTGTAGTTATGAGGTATCCTGGCTACAGCCCCTAATGTGTAGAGAGCTCTCATAGCGCTGCTACTCTGAGTACTGAGGTATCACTGAACACTGACTGTGAATGTCTCCCAGGCCTTCCCCTGGAGCCAGTATCATCCAGTACCTTCCCGTCATTAGCCTACCACTGTGAGACCACGAACGGAGGAATGCTGGAAGGAATGTCATATTTCAATGTGTACATCATGCCAAGCCCATCTAACAACACATGATGCATTTGTGTGACATGTTACAAAAAGAGACATTTTTACCTCAAAAGATTATTATTATTATTATTATTATTATTATTATTATTATTATTAACCCTTTATTTATGCTCCCACTGAGACCAAGGTCTCTTTTTCAGTGGAGCCCTGCTTCCAATATTGAAAAAAAAAAAAAAAAGGTTGAAAAGAAAGATGACATATTGCATGGCTCAATATGTTTAATGTTTCTTTTT
>NC_139655.1:7302473-7307473 GCF_951799395.1 Argentina silus | reverse complement strand
ACCTCTCTCCTGTCAGTCCCCGTTTGACTGTGGAGGGGTGCAGCTTTGACAGCCCCTACTAACAACATGTACCCATCTGCACAATTTATTCTCCCAAATGAAAGAGAGAAAAACATGCTGGAATAGAAAAATAGGTCTCTTTGGTTTGGTTGGGTCTTGCCTGAATATGTTACACAGATGCGTTGCAGAGACGCTGTTCCAATTTCTGAGACATATTTGAATAAAAGATGTGGCACATCTGTGGACTATTTGTTTTATGATACATTATTAAAGAGCCTGTCATGGTGTTTGGCAGTGTGCTAATGATCATTATTTGAATTCTACTGTGCCACCACTCACTGTTTTCGTCTACAAGAGGCAATTTCTACAATACTTCACCCAAACAAAATTTCAACACGATTGTCAACAAGTTTTTCGAAATGGACAGAGGTAGTTAACTGGGTGTTCTACCCAGGAGAGGTCCAGTGTGTGTGTGTGTGTGTGTGTGTGTGTGTGTGTGTGTGTGTGTGTGTGTGTGTGTGTGTGTGTGTGTGTGTGTCCTTGTCTGTGTCTGTTTGTGTAGGTCTGTTAGAACTGTGACGGTCATGGCATTTTGGGTTGAGCTGTTGATCGTCATGCAAATAAGTGTTATAACTGTCATACTGTAACTGTTCAGTTCCAACTTGTTATAGTTAAATAGGCTATGCCTGTCTGGCTGACCCGCCCGTCTATTTGATGTCTCCCAAATACATCTTACAAAGAGTATACAGTGATGTTGAGAAAAATATGCTTCAGTGTGTGTGTGTGTGTGTGTGTGTGTGTGTGTGTGTGTGTGTGTGTGTGTGTGTGTGTGTGTGTGTGTGTGTGTGTGTGTCTGCCTCATGGGGGGAGCAGGTTAGTGGTAGAGTTCCTTGAAAGGGGGGGGATCAATAGAGATGGACTTGTGAGGCTCTTATGGGAGTGAGGCCCAGTTCATTCCCTGAGTGGTGATCAATAAGAGATTAGAAAGGAGCAGGGCCCAGCCATCACACAGACCTCTACTGTGCTTTCACATCTGAGCGTCTGACACACAGTATAGAGACTCTGAAAAGATAGCTTAAGGTGTAGGGCACAGGATGAATAAGGAATGAAAGGAACAAAAGAGTATTGAGAGATGAACTCATCTCGCTTTCTGCAGAGAGAGAGAGAGAGGGAGAGAGATAGAGAGAGAGAGGGAGAGAGATAGAGAGAGAGAGGGAGAGAGATAGAGAGAGCAGTATGATTATCAAAAGATCTGTAACGGTTTTTTTGGAGACCAGATCTCAGAGATATAAAAAGATAGACAGACCAAGAGATATATAGTCATGTAAACAGAGGTGGATTCAGCAGGCAGGACTAAGGTCTCTCGTTCAGGGCCAGGTCATCTGAGGATAAGGACTGGGAGACACAGACACACACACACACACACACACGCCCACGTGCACGCCTCCGTGCATGTGTGTGTTGATGAATTGCTGGGACTATCTGCAGGCCCTTGACTCGTACACAGATTTACTCACACACCCACATACGCTAAGACGCACACACACCAAGGCTCACATACACTGAGCTGCACGTCAGCCCCAGGCTGTGGACACCACATCTGTTACTGAAGAAGCATGAGGCACTCATGCGATGAGTCCCAAGATTCTCTAAATAACACCAGACATCACACACACACACACACACACACACACACACACACACACACACACACACACACACACACACACACACACACACACACACAAAATCTGGAGTGAGCTGTTTTAAATTCTGGCATGGGTGAGCTCAAGAGTGGTTTAAGACAATGGAAGGTAAACACAGTGTAACCTTTGCTTGGTGGTTTGTGTGCATGCATGTGGTCTCCCGTACAGGTAGAGAGGTATACTTGGAGTAGTATTATACTGTGAGAGATGTCCCTGTGTTGTCTGGGGCTCCTGTATCTCTGCTGTGAAGCCTCAGTGTGTTAGCGAGGTGCTGCTGCTTTAGCATGCTAACTGGGCTCCGAGCATCTCACAGGCTTGCCGTGGTGGAGGAGAGGTCAGAAGGGGAGAGTGTATAGGGCAGGCGTTTTACATTCACTCTGTGCCTACTGCATGCTGGCTCTGTAACCAACGGAAAACACTAAGCCAACAAAGTGAAGTTGTATAAGCCATTCAGCCGGCGCTTTTATCCAAAGCGACTTACATTGCAGTGAGTTTATACATTTTTCAGTACATACAGAAAATGGTCCCAGCGGGAATCAAACCCACAACCTAAGCGTTGTTCATGCCATGCTCTACCAACTGAGCCACAGAGGACCAGAGTTTCACACGGGCTCCACTATGCACCTCTGGTTTGAGATGTGTGTGGTAGGGGGAGTGAACACAAGAGACAGAGGAGGGGGAGAGCATGATCTGTGGATTAACAGAGAGAGAGAGAGGGAGCAAGAGAAGCAGAAACAAATGAGGAAAAAAGAGAGAGGAGGGGGAAGGGGAGAGAGAGGAGGGGGAAGGGGAGAGAGAGGAGGGGGAAGGGGAGAGAGAGTTCTCCAGTAATGAGAGAGAACTGTCTGCATCTCTATTATCATTTTGTGTGGCACAGTCACAAACTTCAGTGTTTGTGTGTGTGTGTGTGTGTGTGTGTGTGTGTGTGTGTGTGTGTGTGTGTGTGTTTTGAATACAAAGCAGGAGGAAATGATGAGTCCCAGTACCCCACTACCCAAAACCCTTCAGGACAAAACCGTCTGCTTGCTAGTGTTTAACACACTCGAAATGTGGCCCAATGACCTACACTTACCCTTATTGCTCATAGAGCAGATTTATTTATGTCTGACGGTTATAAATACTCACTTAAACAAGCTTTCATTTTCACTTTCACTCAAATATCTACTGCAGCTACAGTATACTTCACTTTTTTATTTTACAGTACATTGAATCCCAATTGAAATGATTGGGAACTATGAACGAGGTTAATACCCACTGAAATAAACTGTTACCACACACAGTGGTGCTGAGGAGTGTGGAGTGTAGCAGGGTAAAGGAGAGAGGTGGTCACCATTAGGTGTGTGTTTCAGCAGGGTAGAGGAGAGAGCTGATCACCATTAGGTGTGTGTTTAGGCAGGGAACAGGAGAGAGCTGATCACCATTAGGTGTGTGTTTAGGCAGGGAACAGGAGAGAGCTGATCACCATTAGGTGTGTGTTTAGGCAGGGAACAGGAGAGAGCTGATCACCATTAGGTGTGTGTTTAGGCAGGGAACAGGAGAGAGCTGATCACCATTAGGTGTGTGTTTAGGCAGGGAACAGGAGAGAGCTGATCACCATTAGGTGTGTGTTTAGGCAGGGCACAGTCTGGGACTGGAGAAGCTGTGAGGAGCTGAAAGGAGAGCAAGTGTCTTAAAGAGTCTGAGGGCAACAATACACTGTTGCAAAACCAGACTTACTGCTATCCTCTCCAGGCTCACACAAGCCTGCCACTCCCCTGCCAAAGTCAACATGCCCAGCAAGGATTATGCCGCCATGTTGTTGTTGTGGCGGGTGCCACATGTTCGCTTGTGTGTCCCCTTTTTCATACAGACACATCCTCACACGCGACACATATCATGCACACGTACTCTCTATATCATATCACATCTAATAAATTAACTTAGTTTAAGGCTGAGGCTGCCTCCAAAGTCAATTTGAGAGCCAATTTCTGCTGTAACCTTGGAGCGACTTTGGGGTTGGGAGAGTAATTACAGAGAGGTTTGAGAGAAGCAGTGAAGTGGGGAGCGTGTATGCTGGTGCATGGGCACTTGAGACATACGCTAGCAAGGTATTTGTCATGCAGAAAGGCTCCCTGGTTGATTTACACAAGTGTAAAAGGAAAGAGTCCAGGTATTGTGTGGTGAAATCTGACATTGGACTGTTTCAGTGATTAGGAAACCAAATGAACAGAGAATAGTTGTCATGGAGCAAAGTCCCCCTGGCAACACCATGGTTTTACGGATAATGATCATTGTGATGTAGATACAGAATAGCGTTTGCCATCACGCTAAGCCTCAACAACAAAAGTAATGGCGCCCTCCTCAGGTGAAAAATCAAAAAGTAGCCGACATTGTCTGACTATTGACTATAACATGCTAAAATGAGCAGGATACGCTTAATGCAAAAAGCCAGCTTGTACACAAAACATATACATTCCAAGGTGTGTGACCCATAAATAGTTATTTCATCAGATGGAGCCATTGTGGGGTACAGAACCAATATCCAGTTTTACAAGAGCTGAATTGAGGGCATAGTCTCTTCTCCTCACTGTCAGAAGCCAGTGGGCCTGGAAGGATTTTCTCCCATATGGTAGGAGATGGTGCCTTTGTTATGTTGGCGTTCCTGGGAGGCCCAGGGCCTTTGGGGGGTAACGGGGAGCCCCAGCGGGAGGCCTGGGTCTGTCGCCTCCATTTAGGGTGTCTTCCCTCGTGTCTGACCTAAATCCGCCTCTGGGCAGTGCAGGGCTGCCCCTGCGAGTCCATCCTGGCAGCTAATAGGGCCGTTTGGCAAAATGCTTGGACACAAGAGCCAAAGCAGACCTGACAGCTGTCAACCGAAACAAACATCCCTGCCTGACACAGAGCAATGGTGTGTGTGTGTGTGTGTGTGTGTGTGTGTGTGTGTGTGTGTGTGTGTGTGTGTGTGTGTGTGTGTGTGTGTGTGTGTGTGTGTGTGTGTGTGTGTGGGGGGGGGGGGGGGGGGGGGGTTCTTTGGTGCTGCCAAAGAGCTAGTTGTAGAGCTGGTTAAAAGTCCATGTGATATAGACTTTGTTCGTGGCAAGCAGACATGGTGTCAGGAATGATTTGGTGAAATGGCAAAAAGTTTGACAGATATTGTCAAACTGTAGGGACATCACAGACACCAATGTGACCAGTTCTGTTGGTTTAAACCTGAGATGGATGCTGCATGACATGACCTGATTTCCCCCCTATTTGTCTTTGAAACATGCCCTCCTGAGGCCAGAATTCATGAAGTTGCAACAGAGATATGAAATA
>NC_139655.1:7222473-7297473 GCF_951799395.1 Argentina silus | reverse complement strand
ATTAGTGACTGGTAACATGTTCATAGGGAATTACCCCCATCCACTGAAACATTTCATTTTTGGTTTGCATCATATATTACATATGTGATGATATGACCTTATAGCAATAAACCCATCCATCAAAATAATAGATAGGGTATTGCTGCATCAATGTTATAGTAATAGTGGACTGTAGCCACACCTGGAACACGTTTTCTTAAAGACGTTACAGATGTACCCCTCAGAAAGGAATACTAGGTATAGGCAATATTTCATAAACAGCTGGCAGATAGATCACGCATGCACAACATCAAAGACCTTTGTGATAAGCCTAACCATATTACATACTGTATCTTTTTATGTCATAACAATTCTGTGTTGGTTCATAGAAAATGAGTTTTGTAACATAAATGTCATCTCTCAGGAGTTGATTTACACTGATCAGTCAACAGGTCTATTGTGTAGATTCAGAGAGTGATACTTGAAATGGACCAGAGCATCACCACGAAAACCCATAATAGCCTCTTCAAAAGCCAATTGGCTGAAAAAAAATCCCCAGAGAGAGAGAGAGAGAGAGAGAGAGAGAAGCAGCCAGCCTCTATAGTGTCAGTCTGGTCTGGTCTGGTCTGGGTAGCAGACAGTAAAGCCCAGCCAGACGGACAGACATGCTGCAGCACACAGATTAATGGCACTTTATAAATCACTGCTCACATTCTGACACACAGTTGAACATGTGCCAGATTTCACACTCCTCCCATTCAAGTGTACTGGCAGGGTGTGGACTCAGGGTAACGGACACTCTGAAACACATTTAAACGTCTACACAGGCACATTGACTCTGACTCATACGCATCAGGCTGGCTAATGAGGTCTCTGTGCTCCCTATTCACAGAGACACGACAACAACAACACAAGGACGGAGATTCTCCCTGGTTCCCATGGCGACAGGGCCCTCCATGGTTGGCTGATGGGTTTTTGTTCTGTATTCAAGGTTAACAGGTTTCTTTAAAAAGGATTCTTCCATAAGACAGGGCCTGCAGAGTTGCGGAGTGTGTTCAGGCATTAGTCCTGATTGTTTGACCACAATGACGTCAAATCAAGTCTGAAATCCTGAATATACATCATGTGTATTGATGGTGAAACATCAGGGCTTTTAAGAAAATGGTGGGGATGAATTAGGGACCAACTAGCAAGAGTCAGATTCACATATCATGGGGTCCTCCTTTATCCCTGATTAAATCAATATAATGATCCCTCTAAGAGAACTGTGTTGAAGTCTCTGCAGCTCCCCCCAAGTCTGTTGGGCTGCTGGGGCCCTGCTCGGCCTGGCATACTGTTTCTATTAGAGGAGGCAGAGCAGAGGGGCTAAGATACAGCTATGTGGAACAAATGAGGTCATCACACACACTATGTATGGAGGGAGGGAGAGGGAGAAGGAGAGGGAGTAAAAGAAAGAAAGAGAAAGAGAGAGAGAGAAAGAGAGAAAGAGAGAGATACTGTAGATAGATAGATAGATAGATAGATAGATAGATAGATAGATAGATAGATAGATAGATAGATAGATAGATAGATAGATAGGTAGATATGGGAGGTGTAGTCAGTGTAGGAGTGGAGGAGAGTGGAGGAGAGAGGACAGAAAGAAGATCTTTCCTTGGCTCCAAATGTTTAAGTGTGGTAATATGTTTCAGGTTCATGTGTTCAATGAGTTCAACGCCCTTACATGAAGTGACATGTTTTTACTGGGCTCATAATACACAGGAGAACACACAAACATTAACACAAACACATACACACACCATACAGATCATGAGACACCATCGTGAGACAAACTCAATTTAAACACACTGACAGCTCACCACACACAGGCAGCTCTTCAAAACCCATTATCGTCAATCTACACATGGGTCATGTTACTTGTGACTGCCCTTCTCTTGCACGTGACCTACTGTAATAGCCTGGCTGAAATCAGCAGAGGCTGGAGGTAGAAATCGGAGGACGGGCTCATTGTAATGCATTCCATTCCATGCATTACAATGAGCCCGTTCTCCGATTTCTACCTCCACCAGCCTCCACCAGGCTGAATGGATACTACTACTTCCTTGTTTTTGTTTGCAGCAGCACAGATCAGAGGAACACACCTGAGCAGAACCTGCACATAAATGTGTACATAAACAAACAAAACATAGTAAACATTGAACTACAAGAAGACCTATTATACTGTGCCACATGATGCAAGTCAACAAACTTCACACTCTGAACTGCAGGCTCTGTGTCAGGGAGCACGCAGGGCTGTAATTCACTAGTACAGCTACTACAGAGAGGTGGAGGACTGGCCACTCCCTGAGCTTCACTAGCTTCTGTTTCCTGCTACTTACACTCCAACTTCCTGTGACTGAGACCTCGGAGCAAAGACTGGAAAAACAAGATGATATTTCAGTATGCCTTCATTTTGTAGAGGGTGTGGCTTAATATATAATCAAAACACTCAAATTCATAAGTGGCAGTAATGCAGGGGTTGTTGCTCCCAACTGGTTTTGGCAGTTAAAACCACAGTGTGTGTGTGTGTGTGTGTGTGTGTGTGTGTGTGTGCGTGCGTGCGTGCGTGCGTGCGTGCGTGCGTGCGTGCGTGCGTGCGTGCGTGCGTGCGTGCGTGTGTGCGTGCGTGCGTGTGTGTGTGTGCGTGCGTGTGTGTGTGCATGCGTGTGTGTGTCTGTGTCTGTGTTATGAGGAGCGGAAGCAGTCAGAGAACCAGCCAAACCAGCAGCTGTCTGGGACTGGACTGACTGGCTCCACTACACTGGAGTTTATCGAGACACTGGTGTTGGCGTTACCCTGCTCATTAATCACATACAGCAGACAGCAACACCCTGTATGGAACTGTACGAGTTGTACACATATAGACCATCAGAGCCAGTACTGTTGTACAGGTACTTTGTCCGTCACATGACAATAGCATCAGTACAGTCATGCATACTGACTGTCTCAGTCATGCATGAAGGCTCCTAAGTATAGACGTAGAATCAAAGGAACTGCATGTATGGTCTTCAATTACAGCTGAGTGATGTATAGGCCTACTACATACAGTCAAAGTTGTACACTTTTCTTAGCCTCCTTCGATATTCTACTCAAGAGTATAGTGTTACTACAATTAGTGAACAATGACAATTCAGGAAATGGACTGCCACACAATACCAGGTAGCTGAGATAGGTTAGGGACAAGGGCAAACTGTGAAAGTAGCTTACATATGCAGCGCTCAACACTGAATCATTCCCCTGCCATCCCCTACCCTATCCCCACATAATCACTCTATCCTGGGTAGAGTGTCAGGCCAAAGGCTGCTTTAAAGAGAGGACCACCTAAACACTCAAGTGCTCATTGTATACATGTGGCTGTAGTAACACCTGAAAACAGGCAGGGGGCTCAAAAGATTCTGGACAATACAATAAGAAGAAATTATTTTCACCTGGGAGAGATGATAAAAATAGACCCTCTAAATAATTACAATGCATCAATTAAAATCAGACTCTCATCAGAAAGGGTAAAGGATGTTAAAAGAAATCAGAGGGGGAACAAATGAAGAGAAAAGAGAATGAAAAGAGGAGCTTCCCTCACAGCAGGTACACAGCTGCTGCTCTGAGTCCCACTAGACGTGTTTCCATGACACCCACCACATAATAACCAGACCCCACTCTTCACACACCTGCATGCATGCATGCATGCACACGCACACACACACACACACATGCACGCACGCACGCACACATACACACACACGCACACACACACACACGCGCGCACACACACACACACACACACACACACACACACACTTGGTAGACTGAGCTTTATCTGTCACCTTACATCAACTCCACAGAGAGTATGTGAGCCACTCTCAGGGTCATCCAAAGTTCTGTCCTCAACTGTAGCTTATGTCCATGAGCTAAATATACAGATGTGTTTGGTATCATTTTGTTTCTGGAACCAATGTTTCCAAAATCGAAATGATTTGAATGCATTATGTAATATAAAACAGCAGATTTGTATTAACGTAGACCTTACAAGTTTTTATTTTTGCACATGCACATTTGCAGTCCTACTTCAATCTACTGGGACACAATGTTGACAATAAACAATAAACAAGTCATTTATTGGACCTGGAGACTCAAACAGTTCCTGTTCTAGAGAAATCATTACTCATTCAACCAGAGTGTTCTTTTGAGAGGTATTTCAGGTATTCAGTGTTTCATAACGTAGATTAATGTCCACAGAAGCTTGCTGAGGAACAATTATGTTCTTACTTTGTGCTCTGATAAATCTGGAGAGAATAAACATATAATCTAATGAAAATTGTCATTGCAGAAATATGTCAAAACATTTGACAGTTTGCCAGTGTTTGACTTTGTCAGTGACACAATCGGGGTTAATCTATGAATTAGTCCAGTCGTAAAACAAGCAAAGAAGTATGACTCAGTCATAATCATTCTCCCATCATTCTACAACACAGGAAATACAACTCATCACAGCGGTTTTGTGGTTAATATTTTACTGTTACTCTCTGGGGTGGGGCAGATGGTGGACCACATACACACACACACACACACACACACACACACACACACACGCACACACACATACACACACACACACACACACACACACACACGCACACACACGCACGCACACACACACAGCTGACTCACCCTGTCTTTGTCATCAGCCACGTCACAGAGCACGTCGTCGAGGTCCAGGATGCCCCCGTCCCCATGCTCTAGCCGGTGGACTTGGATCCAGTAGCTTGGGTCCTACACCATGGAGAGAGGGATGAGATCTGACATTAGCATCTAGGCCAGAGAGAGAGAGAGGGCAGGGCAGGGCAGCCTGCAGGTGGAAGTGAATTTGGTTCTCACTGGACCTTGACTGTGTTTGCAGGAAGAAAGTTGAATGACAGCAGGAAAGATAAATGACTGGTGGTTGATCTAATTTTCTCCATAAACAAAATAACCTGCCACATCTCTTGGCCCTTCTTAGAACAAACACATACACAACATCACTTTCTGAGTAATCATTGATGTAGGTTCACAAGTGTTCCCTGGACATGTACAATAAAGAGTAAAACATTAAACGAACAACAATGAATCTGAAATATACAGTATATCATTACACTGATTGATCGTGAAATTCATCAGATTATTGAATGAATACACTCCACTTCCCATGGCTCCTATGGCACAAGAAGCATCAAGTGTGTTGATGCTGGGAGACAAACTGAGGTATTAGAGCAACATTGTATTCTACACCCATGCACATAAAGTAATTCAACAACAATTAACCCTGGCAGAAGACAGCAATCCATCCCTTTACAAATTGGCTTGTCTTTCCCACATACTAACCATGCAGAGTTAGACCTAAACCTGTCACATCATCAACCAGCTCCTACAACACCGGCTGCTTGGCTGGACTGTGTGACATTAATGTAGATGCAACTGGCTGGCAATGGGTTAGGGTTAGGGTAAGATAACCCTAACACGGAATGTTGCAATCTCCTGCTCATGTACAGTATTTAGATAACATGCAAGCTTTTAGGCCGAGCAGAGAAAGTCATGTCCACATGACGATGATTTGGGTCGAACATTCATGAAACAACAATATTTACCCGCTTGCTTTTCTCTCTCTTGTCCCTGAGCAAAACTAAATTGTGGAAGGTTACAGGGCACTAGGGCTTTCAGCAGGCGAGGTGAAGACAAACATCTCAGCTCATTTCCCCCATATCCATGTTAGGAGAGTTTCTCTCTCTCTCTCTCTCTCTCTCTCTGGGTGCCTGCCTGACTGACTGACTGAGCTTTAAAAACACCATGCAGCACAGTCTGTGGTTAAATGCCTTCATGCACATTGTTGGACTACTTTTGTAAACTCTCGTGTGGTAAACCAGCCTCAATGCTTCCAATCTCAAGGGGAATGATTGTGTGGTATTTTTCTTCCATGTGTGGCTATTGGAGGGAAGACATGAAAAATATTTTGTACCCAAGTCTCTCAACATTAGGGAGACATGTGACATAATTAGTATTGAGGTTATGTAGCCTATAGATGTTTCGGGTCATACTAGTGCTAAGATTAAGAAAAGATCAGAAACCAACTTGACCAGAATTGTATTTTAACAATAGTGCTCTCTTGTTTGTTTTTTTGAATTAACAAAAGACATGAAAAGACAGATGCTATAATTCCATTGAAAACCAAAGGGTAGAAAAACTTGAATTCACTGCAGAGCCTGGAAGACATTTCAGGCCACAAACCCACTACAAGAAACAGCAAATCATATCTGGACACATTTTGACATGTTCAAGTCACAAACAGCTTGATCCCCATCAGTGAAAGGGATTTGAAATCAATAAAGCCTTACACATACTAGATAGAGAGCTTAACCTCAAAGGCCAGTGATGCAGAGGGAAACATATTTGGATGAGAGACTTGAGTCTCCTTATGGCTGAGTTGCCACTGCCCCTGCTCCAGCTGTGAGCCTGTAGTAAGGGCTCAGAATGCTACGTTGCTGTAGCTGTGAGCCTGTAGTAAGGGCTCAGAATGCTACGTTGCTGTAGCTGTGAGCCTGTAGTAAGGGCTCAGAATGCTACGTTGCTGTAGCTGTGAGCCTGTAGTAAGGGCTCAGAATGCTACGCTGCTCCAGCTGTGAGCCTGTAGTAAGGGCTCAGAATGCTACGCTGCTGTAGCTGTGAGCCTGTAGTAAGGGCTCAGAATGCTACGCTGCTGTAGCTGTGAGCCTGTAGTAAGGGCTCAGAATGCTACGCTGCTGTAGCTGTGAGCCTGTAGTAAGGGCTCAGAATGCTACGCTGCTCCAGCTGTGAGCCTGTAGTAAGGGCTCAGAATGCTACGTTGCTGTAGCTGAGCATACACAGGTCATTCAGTATAAGGGGCGTGGAGGACAGGGAGTGGGAGGGAAGGGTTGTGCCCCATGGCCATCAGCATATCCCAGTGAAACATGCCCCCCAAGGAGAGGCAGCAGTGTACCCCCAGTGAAACATGCCCCCCAAGGAGAGGCAGCTGGCCACATCAGTTAAGCTTTGCAGCACACACTGACCACACAGGCACACAGGCACACTGTATGGATATCGGGTGTGTTACGTTCTTACAGTTTAGCCTCATTCTCCCTTCGTCCAAGCAACCCATCCATCTAATTATATCAGACAGCAGGAATATGGCGGACTGGGACAGTGAGTAACATTCAAACTCTTTTATCATCCAACCCCAACCCAGAGGTGCCTGGTTAGGAGGGCTGTGATGATAGATAGAGCCATAGAATTCCACAGAAACACATAACAACCTACGAACAAGGACCCCATTGTAATAGGTTCATTTATATTACTGTAAAGCACCACAGCTTGTGGAAGGACAGGGGGTAGAGTTGACACAAGGTTAGATGGCTGAATGGTCAACTGCAGGTCTATTCATCATATAAAAGGTTCTGGGGGAAAACAACATATTTAAGCATGACTAGGTTCTTACCCAAATATTTTTTCTTCCTGTGAGAAACGGTCAAGGTTAAACCTGTTTCACAGTTCCTATGTGAGTATTCTTTTCTCAGATGACAAGTTCAAACACAGCAGAAGTGAACATTGTCTAACTGGGATTCAATACCTTCATTGTTCAAAACCACACTTTTAAAAGATGCATTGCATCTAACTTAGTTTCATACTGTATGAGTAAAGCATCCAGTTAAAAGGAGAGTGAATGATGTTTCCTGACCCCTAAAAAAGGCTTCACAAAGCCCTTAATTCCTACCGGTGATCTAATTCTTGGTCTCCATAATGTCCCCTGCAACAATGTACCCATTATGTAGCAAAACCTACATTGTAATCCTACATTGAACAAAACCACAAAAACAATAAACAAATGTGTCTGTAAATGTGAATCACTCAGTTAGAGATGGCTTTTGTGGCCAGGGTTGAATGGGACTGGGAGTAAGCTCTCCACTGACATACATCATAATGACAGCAAACATCTCACACCTGACGTTGAACACCCCATAGTGAAGAGTCACAGTCACAACACAGTCAACCAAACGATGAATAGACATGGTCACAGTGAGGGTATCGGATATCATTGGGGTTTGAGTGGAGCATTGAGGGTGGAGCACCCCTTCGAGAGGAGTAAATCATACAGAGTAAATCTGGTTCCCTCTGTTGAACCTTTGACCCGTTGAGTCACCTCACTACCCCATTCTTCCTCCAACCGACAAAACTGCCACAATCACTGTCACCTCTGTCTCGCCAGACGATAGGTGCCTTCTTATCTGATCCTAGGATGAGTGAACACAGGAGGAACGGCACTTACACAAGTATAACATCGACCCTCAGACAAGAGCTCTCTTCACCTCATTGTCAGTGAGGGTCAAACGTAGAAAAGGGTGCTGACAAAAGACAGTAGTTGATTTGAATGCAGATCTATGTGAGTCGTGTGAGTAATGAGATACGTCTCAAAAGCAAATGTCTTCATCAGCTGATAAGAATCTGGGGAATTCTGAGGAGATCCTTGAGAACAGAGGAGAACAGAAAAAAATCATCACTCAGTGATGCAGCTTCGCCAGCAACGCGTAACTAAACCCCACAGGACAGAGATGGTTGATGAAGGTGTTCATCGTGTCTATTAGCACCTGGAATGCCAGACAATGTCTGTTTTGTCAGTTGAGGAAAGCAAAAAGGTGATAACAATGTATTGTGTACTACAGAATTACTAAACAGGGATATCAGGAAAAAAAAGGTGTCGATAACTTGATGTCCCCAAAAGACCATATATTCATTAATTGTGTAAATATAATAGCTTGCACAGGCATGTGTCTGCGTCGAAATGGGACTAGTGTACAGAAATGATTGAATACTGCTCCTTATACACACTACTTCAGTGACAAGGCATTGAAAAAAATAATTTTCATTGAAAAAAAACAAAGTATTGAAAAGGCACTGTATAGCACAATAAAGCATTCTCACAAAATGTATTACACATCGGCAAACTCTTGGCAATAGCAGGTAACGGCTCAGCAAACAGGTCAGGACAAGTTTACTGTTCATCGTCACGGTTGATAACCATTCAAGACCAGACCTTCAGAGCTTGAATAACTTCACTGCACACTGAACCTCAGCCCATGGTGAGCAGCCACCCACCGGACCTGTATTACCCTTACATGTACAACACAGTAGTTCACCTTTCAATGTTCCTTCTCTAGAATGTGTGATTTATAGATTGTTAACAGCGGTTGAGTGTGTGTGAGTTAAAGTCATATCTGCGTGTGAGACTGATGTCTCCCCTGTGACTTATAAACACCTGTGTCACCTCATCACTACCTCATTGACTCATATTGTGAGTAAGTTCTCGAGAATGCACATGGACACACCACTTTCTAAATGAAATCGGAGAGTAAACTGTGGTGTCCAGAGGACTTCTTCTCTTCTACTATGTGTCCAGGTGGGGAGTCCGGGGACCATAGGCACTCCAGTGTCCCTGCATTATTAATGTCCTTATCTGCCCATAGTAACTCCAGGCCGCAAACCAGACTGATAGGAATCAGACACCGCACACTCAAACACACATACTATATTGGTAACCACAAACTCTCAATCACACAAACAAAGATAGTCAAGCTGAAAACCTTTGCTGAGAATGAACCACTATGGGATATTAACCAATAATATACCCATGCCTCAAAAAGAGGTAATCCTACATTGAGGCTAAACTGTAGGAACCTAAGACTCCAAGCCACCCTCACTTCACACTTTGTCTCAGTCTGGAAGGAGCAACAACAGTGCCACTGCCAAATGTACTACTGTATAAACTAAGAATTTGGTCGTGAAGAGATCCAGGATAATTTGGGTGAGGAAATGGAAATTAGCTTCATACTGAATCAACTGCTGAACCTTAGAGAGGGGGTGGGGGGGTGTGGTGGAAAGAGGACTACAATCAGTGAGGTCAGCCATTGCTCTGAGGTTGTGTCTCAATCTCCAAACAAACCCTGTGTATTGTGCCATGCAAGCTTTTACTGAGGCAGAGATGATCAGCTTGGATCACGCAGAGCCTGAATTAATACGGCCCAGCACATGACGTGCTACTCCAAATCCTACAGGCAATTTACATGGAGCCTCTCCAAACCAGGGCCTCGCTGCTGTGCCAAGAAGGAGAGTACTGCAGATTTACTCAAGACATCCAGCCAGAGGAGGGACGGCCATAGAAAACATCCTTGTTCCACAGTTAGCCAAACACATACAGTATCCATATCCATGAACACACACACTTGCACAAGCAAGTTTGTGCGAACACACACACACATACAGACACACACACACACACAGACACACACACACACACACACACACAGACACACACACACACACAGACACACACACACACACACACATACACACACACACACACACACACGCACACACACACACACACACACTCAAGGGAATAGGAGCAAGTTGAACATGGGTACAATTTACTAGGGGGGACAAGGGGCATGACCCCCCCCCCCCCCCCACCCCCATTTTTGAAAAATGTGCTTTTTGACAGCAAATCTTAACTTACAGTTGAAGCAACGTAAAAAGGCTAAGTGGAGCGGCAAGTCAACACATGCATCCACCCTAGAGACTTAAGCTGTTATCAATTCATCAGAGATCATGATCATTCAGATTGGTTCACAAACTGTGACAGATCATCAGTCTATGAACTTCTCACTCTCTCACCTGCACACTCGGACACACACACGCATACATGCACGCAAACAGCGATAGGTCGTGAAAAAAATAATGTACAGAGGCATCCACAATGTGCCATATTGAAGTCAAGATTTTTCTTGTTGTTGACACAAACACACCCACACACACACTCACCCACACCCACACCCATACACACCC
The DNA here is from genome assembly GCF_951799395.1 of Argentina silus. Classification (NCBI taxonomy): domain Eukaryota; kingdom Metazoa; phylum Chordata; class Actinopteri; order Argentiniformes; family Argentinidae; genus Argentina; species Argentina silus. The sequence continues at coordinate 7,286,577 of NC_139655.1, read as the reverse complement.
ACACCCACACCCACACCCATACACACACATACACACACACACACACACACACACACACACACACACACACACACACACACACACTCACCCACACCCATACCCACACCCACACCCATACACACACACACACACACACACACACACACACACACACACACACACACACATAGTTAAGCAGCCTATTGTTCAAGCCTATCGTAAACTTAAAAAAACATCTGCTAACATACCCCCTACTGTGCGGGTGAGGGATTTGTAGTACCAAATCCTGTCCTTTCAGGACTACAACTGCCCTACTAAGCACAGCAGCCCATTGCATGCAAAGCTAAGCATCTGGTCTTAAACACAGGGTTCTATCTCAGCATGGCCGAGCTTGAGAAGAGGATGCTGTGATGAAGTGCTCAATAACAAAAAAACATCACATGAGGATCCCATTGAACAGATCCATAATGATCCGTAATTAAGGTATATAAGGATAATTAAAGCATTGGGTAGAGATGGATTTGCCAATGTTTTAAGTGTAGGGCTAGGGGGCTTGGGAACACACACAAACTCTGCTCTACAGTGGGTTGGGAACCCACATAATACACAGGAAAGGCTTCCTGTGTGTCTGTGTGTGTGTGTGTGTGTGTGTGTGTGTGTGTGTGTGTGTGTCTGTGTGTGTGTGTGTGCATGCTTGCGAGCATAGAAGGCACTAGTGCATCACTATCCTACAACAAACATATTATTTGAACAAACAGATCAAAGGCCTACCTAATTATGTCTTTAGACCCCTATTGCTGAAGCTAAACTTTTTTAGTAAGGTGTTATCCTTAATTCAGCAGCCAGGAGACCTGACACGGTACTGGCAGGGTTTGTGGGCCATAGACCAGATCCTGAGGCTATGTTCACACAGCGCCGGCCTGTTTATTTGCATTGGCCCACAGTGCTAGCTTGTTTAGCAGTGTGGAGTGGGCAGCACCAGATTTTCCTTATTCTGAACCAGTTAGTCATTAGCAAGGAGTGTTGAGCAGCAGGGGCTCCACACACACATCCTGTGTAGGGTAGTAAAACCCTCGAGGCCAGAAGAAGTTGGAATAACATGTTTTAGCCATGAGAAGCTAACAAGTCTAGGGATATTACCTTCTAGACAGCAGGTGAAGCCTATGGAATAGACTACCGACTTTAGCAGTTATAAGCCTAAAGAGGAGACAGTAGGGGTGTCAATTTACAAAATGGACACTTTAGCCTCAGCATCCGAGGTATTCAAAACCTCTTGAGAGAGGTGCCAGTCATTTTCTAAACATTGGGCTTGGAATAGAAACAGTTAGGCCAGGGCATGGAACATGAGTCTGTTATTGACCACGATATAGATTAACATGTATTTGTGTGTGTCTGTTGTGTTGTGTTTCCCAACAAACCAAGTGTCTGGTAACATTGGATTGCCTACTTTACATATCCAGCTGTTTTCCCTATTCAAATCAACACAGCTGTTAAAAAAATTAACCGCAACAAATTGTATACAAACTAGTACTTAGATCTAGTCAAATATCATATAAGAGGTGCATGGTTACTGTATGTCTACTATAGCCAACAGGAGCTAATTGACAACCATGTATATATTTGAACTCCCAAGGTAGTTTCTTAGCCCTTCAAACAAGTTCAGGCACGATCATCTAAAACAGGTCGAGCACCACAAAGCTCTAGTACTTATCATCACACAACAGTCAGCATGACTCTCATTAGGCCCGGGCCTCTTTCACAAGCAAAAGTTATACGGTCCCTTTACTTGTGCCAAAAGAAACATTGTGTTCAGAGTGTATCACAAAACCTTTAAGAACAGCCCAAGAGCATACAGATGTCACAATACCTGGCTAAACATAAACTATAATAATACAATTGTTAGATTGCCTGCAGCTGTGCCTGCCACGTTGCCCTCAAACAGTGAATTCAGTTGACTGTGAGTGCCAGTCCTCCATAGAATCCTCTCACTGTGTGTAGTAGGTTGACATCACACTCAGTGTAGTAGGAAGTTGACCCTAACCCTGCAGCTCTCTGGGTCGAGGGCTCTTGGACAGTTCCCAGAGGGAGAGCTTAAGTGGTCCCCTGAGAATGCCAATGTATAGAAGAGAACGAGAGAGTGAAAGCGCAAGAGAGAGAAAGAGAGAGAGAGAGGGGGGGAGAGAGAGAGGGGGAGAGAGAGAGAGGGGGGGAGAGAGAGAGGGGGAGAGAGAGAGGGGGGGAGAGAGAGAGAGAGGGGGGGAGAGAGAGAACCTGTCCAGATTTGAGTACGCAATGCAGACTCCAGTGTGTCTAGAGTTGTGTGGGACACAGGGATGTGGCATCCTCCCTCACATGTTCAGAACTAACGTAAACACATTGACATGCATGCACACATATGTGCACGCACACACACACACACACACACACATACAGACACACACACACACACACACACACACACACACAAAGCACGTTTTTCTTGTACACTCCAACTGCCCCCTCCAACTCATTTTTCCCATGACATAATTTGTTTATACAGAAAACCTGCCAGGTTTTCATGTCAGCTGAATCTTTAGTTCTGTCAGCTATGAGTCATGTAGCTGTGGTTACAAGTACCCTGAGACAAAAACAGTGCCTTGAAAATTTGCAAGGTAGCGGTTAATGTCACAGCATTGTGTTTTCTCAACAGCTTTGTGAAGTTAGCCAAATAAAAGCTCTACAGCAGAGTAACCTACTGTACAGACATACACATGAAGCAAAGGAACCAGTGAAACTAACATGTATACACTAGGGTTGCAAATTTTAAGAAATGTCCTTAATGGATAGTCGATAACGTTAACGATTGATTAATCTTAAAAGAATTAGCTTATGACATAGAAAATACAAAATGTGTGTTTTCCTCAATCAACGCTTTATTTGTACATTTGAGACATATTTTGACAGCAAAACAAAAACAGAGAATCATGAAGGACTAGCCGGCGGGTCGTAAAATTGCCGCTCTTGGCAAAATATAACATTGTATCACTGGAACTTGTATCGATAAAGAATTATGAAGGGCGATAAAGAATTATGAAAGGCTATATTTTGAATACTTCACAATTCTTTGTCTATACAAGTTCCAATCTAGACGTGATACGATGTTATATTTTGTACGATGTTAGTGTGGCAATTTTACGAGCCGTCGGCTATATTTTGAATACTTTTCACCCAAGGCAACAATAACTTAGGCCTAATATATATATATATATATATATATTTACCTCTCCAGATTACGCACCCAACTGTGTGTGCGCAGCCTGTTTACAGTAAGGCCAGCTGCTGAAAACACCCGCTCGGAAGGGAAAGATGTCCCGGGGATGCACAAGACGTGTCGTGACAGTTTTGCCACTCTAGGGAATCTGTCTCTGTTGTTTTTCCACCAGTCTGTGGGATTTACATCCAGAGATGGGGGAATGTCCCTCAGAAAGTTGTTGACCTCTGTTTCGACATCACTGGCGGCGAGGGCTGCCTCTTCCAGCAAGTTGATGCACAGCTCAACTACCATCCCAAAATTCAATTACTACCATTACAAAATTCAATCCTCTGCCTCTGACCTAAGGAAACTGTTTTCCACATTTTCCTCACTCCTCAACCCACCTCCTCCCCCTCCTCCCTCCTCGCTGTCTGCAGATGACTTTGTCACCTACTTTGAAAAGAAGGTTGATGACATTAGCAGCTCTTTCTCTCTACCCCCCGCCAACACTGCTACCTCTCCTCCCAAACCCACTGCACTACACTCGGTCTCTGGTTTATCAGCTTTTTCCCCCTACTCCCCTGATGACATTCTAAAACTGGTCACTTCCAAGCGGGCAACCACTTGCCCCCTCGATCCTATCCCCTCCCCCTTTCTCCAATCCATCTCCTTACCATCATAATCAATTCCTCTCTATCCACAGGATTTGTCCCAGCTGCCTTTAAAACAGCCAGAGTCAAGCCTCTTCTCAAGAAACCAACTCTTGACCCGTCTGCTGTCCATAACTACAGGCCGTTATAACTTCTCTCCTTCTTATCTAAAACCCTTGAACGTGCTGTCTCTAACCAACTGTCTCACTACTTCCTTCAGAACAACCTCCTTGACCCTCCCCAATCCGGCTTTAAGGCTGGGCATTCTACTGAGACTGCTCTCCTTGCTGTCACAGAGGCCCTCCACTCTGCTCGAGCTACTCCCTCTCCTCTGTTCTCATTCTTCTGGACCTGCTGCATTCAACACAGTAAACCACCCGATCCTTCTCTCCACCATCTCAGAACTGGGCACCTCTGGCTCTGAACTCTCCTGGTTTGCATCCTACCTGGCCGATCGCTCTTACCAGGTGATGTGGAGAGGATCGCTGTCCCCTCCATGAGCCCTTACCACTGGGGTCCCCCAGGACTCTGTCCTAGGGCCCTTACTGTTCTCCCTCTATACCAAATCTCTTGGCTTGGTAATTTCCTCACATGGTTTCTCCTACCACTACTACGCAGATGACACTCAACTCATTTTCTCTTTCCCCCCTTCTGACTCACAGGTGGCAACATGTGTCTCTGCGTGTCTTGCAGACATTTCCGCTTGGATGTCAGCCCACCACCTCAAGCTCAACCTTAACAAGACTGAGCTGCTGTTCCTCCCGAGGAAAGCCTGCCCTCTCCAAGACTTCTCGACCTCCTCCCAGACAGCAAGAACCTTGGCGTGATCCTTGATAACCACGCTCCTGTAGATTCTTCCACTACAACATCAGAAGGACAAGTCCATTCCTCACCAGAGAAGCAGCACAACTCTTGTTCCAGACACTTGTGATCTCTCACCTTCACTACTGCATGCAATCTTGGCCGGGCTCCCTGCCTCCGCCATCAGGCCTCTGCAGCTCATCCAGAAAGCTGCCGCCCGTCTGGTGTTCAATCTCCCCAAATTCTCCCATGTCATCCCCCTCCTTCGCACCCTTCACTGGCTCCCTGTAGCAGCTCGCATCAGATTCAAGACCCTGGGGCTCACCTACCGGGCGGCAAAGGGAACAGCCCCTCCCTACTTGCAAGCAATGGTCAGCCCCCAAACCCCTGCCTGATCACTCCGCTCTTCCACCTCGGCTGGCCGCCTGGCATCGCCACCTCTACGTGGATGCAGCAGTCGCACTACTCGGTCACAGCTTTTCACTGACCTGCGCCCCGCTGGTGGAACAAGCTTCCCACTGCTGACAGGACTGCAGAGTCACTACCTATCTTCCGCCATAGATTGAAGACCCATCTCTTCAGGCTACATCTTAACTGTCCTTCCTAAAGACCTCTTCATCCGTCCTATCCCCCTGTTCAAGTTTCTCTACTGTAAATAAATCAATTAAAAAAATAAAAAAGACCACACGTTCAATTTCATTGTTTATTTTGATACACTTGATCGATCAAATAACGATGATTAATCGATCATTGATTAATCATTAACAACCCTAGTATACACCCATACTGTATCACTCCATATAGGCATACTGTATGTTCAACACCTATAGGAGGAGCTAGTGAATTCAATAACAGTACTGTTTATCAAATAAGCTCAAACTGTCATACAGAACTACAACCTTTAAATCCATTCAACCCTATTCAGGAAGATGGCGCCAACATATGAATCTCACCAGTATTGATGGTATTACAGTGCAGTATATTGTACCAATGTCCTTCAGTTGTCCTGTGAAGCTCAGAAGGAGGGAACAGGAGAAAGACAAGTCCATAGACAGGCAAAAAGCTTTGTTCAGGTAATCTGTTTAAGTAAGTGGTGTGGAAGGGAGGAGAGGCTTGTTATGCAGAGGGAATGTAGGACCTAATGTTGCACATACTGTAAGAGCCTATATGTGCCGTTGCTCTAATACAATTAGGACTCTGAATGGAAGGTGTGAATGCATCAAAGCAAAACAAGCATTTGGAGGCAATGGTTAAAATGTGTCGTGTAAACACTGCAGAGCTGAGACACGGCAGAGACATGCTAACCACATCTGCCTACCAGTGTTCCTTCAGTACCGAGAATCCATGGAACCAGTGTTAAGATAAATAAAACCATTCAAACAGACACACAGGGGAGAGAGAGGAGTGGAGAGACCGATCCCAAAGATGGCTGCCAAGAGTGCACCGGGCATCTGGCCAAAATTAACAAGCCCCAACGTCTGACCGACCAGCAAAGAGAGAGAAAGACAAGTAACAGTAAAGTGATGGAATCAAAACACTAGATATGTACAAAATGATGGGTAGGAAGTCTGTCTGAAGAGAGGAGAAATGTAAAAAAAAAAGCCTAGATGTTTGGAGTGTTTGGGTTCCCTGAATAGGACTCTAGCCCAGTCCTTTGTGAGGTGTGTTTATGCCTCTCCGCTTTTAGAATAAGCTCTGCTGTAATAATATGCTTTCCCTGTTGATAATAAGTGAATGTTTGGACAAGCAGTGGCATGGTAGGTTGGAAAAGAAAAACACAACGTGCCTCATGCTTAGCCTCATCATATTTCACTTTATGTCTGTAATAAAGCCTTGCTTTAAGAGCTGACCCATCTGCAGGATGTGGAACAAGTGGTAGGATAGACAGCCTATGTGGCGTTGTTAAACCCACCTGTATGGTATAACAAAACAGCAATGAACATGTGTGTATATGTTTGTGTGTGTGCAAGCGTGTGTGTGTGTGTGTGTGTGTGTGTGTGTGTGTGTGTGAGACGGTTTTGCTTAAAGACAGAACTGAGCTTAAAAATAGTCCTGTCATTTTCATATTCAAAGCCATTGCCTTTTTGTTGTTCAACAGTATGTTGTATTCCTGTATCAGGTCACCTACAACTCAATGACAAAATCAGTCTGTGCAACAAATTTACAAGCTTGTAGTGCAGCATAAGCTAATAGCAATGTCTAACACAATTTGCTTTCTGTTATCTACCCCTCCAAGCAACAACATGGCTATTATAAAATGAATGCTGAGATGCTGATGCGACAAGCTAGCAACGACAAAGAGTGCTGCTGTGTGTTCAGTGTACTGCCAGCCCTGTGCATTACCTCCCTAAGGAGTCATAGAGGAGAAGTCTTCATATCCAAGGAAGTGCTCAATGAGCCCTCTACAGGAAGCACAAGTCACATAGGAAATCCACTTCAAAGAGAAACCAAGCATAATAAAGTGAATATCGGTAGGAAACAATGTGTGGAGAATGGAGTCAGTGAAGTAGGAGAGAAGAGAAAGAGAGAGAGAGAGAGAGAGAGAGAGAGAGATGGGGAGAGAATTATCCTGCCCTGTGAAGCATGTGAATGTTCTTAACTTATTCCCTGTGTGTGTTTCCCACCTCTCACTGTGAGCTCTGGCGTAAGGAGTCAACCTGGACTGCCACTGGTTTGAAAGGTCAGTGACGGATGCTTGGCAACGTGACCTGTCATCATGGCCAACAGACAGAGGGATGACTGAATCACAGTGCACATGTCATAAAGGCTTAGAGACGCCTCACCACAGAGAGCTTCTAAAGAGAAGACAGTTGAGGATATCTGACTGGCACTAGCTCTCAGAGCAGCCACAGGGATTCAGAGCAAGAGTTTGACTGTTAGCACCTGAATATATCCCCAAGAAGCCTGCTTATGATGCCCCCGTAAAAGCTTCTTTCTCCCTCAGTCGGTCTGTCTAACCTCCAGGAATATCTCAGCTCCATACATCATCCATCTTATTTAGACACACTCTCTGTCTCTGCCTGTTACTGACCTCAACAAATTCATCCTTTTTTCCTACTATCTTTTATGACATGTTACAAGAACTCCACTTGCTTTGTATTTGAGGAAACTAGGCACTAGTTTCTTATGCAACTTTCTAAATAAGACATCTATAATATAAGGGCCTCACTGTGCTGTATATGCTCTGCCCAAGATGACATTTACATTATATTACCCCAGATAAGGAGGTATCCAACCCTGAAGCTAGTAGATACAATGTCTAAAACCTGCTTTAAGGCAGTCAAGTCATCGACTCATCCAAGTACACCATGTGGATTCTTAGATAGTAGTGGCAAGGGTTGGGGAAACTACACACATAGGTGTGTTTGATCGCTGCTCCTCAGGGCCACAGATGGAAAATACTAACTGCACTGGCTGGACACAATTGATTTTGTCATGTCACTAGGGTACCACTATTTAGCTGTTGGGTTATTCCAGCCCAAACTTGGCAAGTCCCTTTAATGGATCAACCATACTGTACAAGCAATGGGACCTTTATTCACAGCACAATTCCTCACCATGCATCCAAGTTCCACAACTGCTAAGCTCTTCAATGTTCAGATATTATTCATTTTAATTGAAAATGTAGGGGTCTCTATGGATCTTACCATGCCAACAGACTGAAATTGATTTAGGGAAATATAGTCCTTGCACTTAATATGAGAAGGCCAAGTGCACTCAAGAGTGACCAAGGCACACACACAACACCAATCGCAATATTAGGCTCTGTCAATAGAGTTCACTGCAGTAAAGAAGACCTCTGTCTGCAACAGCATTATAGGATGATGATCAGAGTTTTCTAAACTAAATACTCAGTATGTGTTATAGAAATGATAAGATGAGTAGGCCTACACAAACAGAGGGCCTGTACTGCTTATGAATTGGTCCGGACAAAGAAAAATGATACTTGTTTGTAGATGCTACTGGAAGGGAACATCCCTGTCTATTAGTAAGGGATATTTACAGTGCCTATAGAAAGTCATCATACCCCTGTGAAATCTTTACCTTTTGTCACATTACACCCTGGAAATTAAAATAAATCAAATCTAACTTTTTTGAGCTGTATGTACACATTATAACCCTCATCATCAAAATGAAAATAACAATTTTAAAGATTCTGGTTTGGTTAAGTGATCAGCCCCTTAGAGCATACCATTATAAACTTGCTCAGGTGCAACCAATCAACTTCCAGATCAAACACCAGGCTAATTGCCCCCCACCTGACATCAATTGTAGTGGTTTTGATTACTTCAGAATAAAACCAGCTGTTTCTTGAGGATTCCACTACTAGAAGTGCATGGTTCTGCAAAGAATTCACCATGGTTGGAAAAGTACTTTCAAAAGGCCTCCGGGATAAAGTTGTAGGAAGGCACAAGTTAGGTGAAGGCTACAAAAAGATTTCGAAGGCTTTAGCTATCCCTCTGAGTACCGTTCAGAGCATCATTAACAAGTGGAAGGCGTATGGCACCACCAACACCTTGCCTAGATCAGGCCGTCCGTCCAAACTGGATGACCGAGCCAGGAGGACATTGATCACAGAAGCTACCAAGAGGCCAAAGGCAACTTTGAAGTCTTTATGGCTGGGGCTGGCCTGTCTGTGCATGTGACAACAATCTCACAAGCTTTACACAAAGCTGGCCTGTATGGCAGGGTAGCAAGAAAGAAGCCTTTTCTGAAAAAGTGCCACACTCAGTCTCATTTGTGCTATGCAAAAACACACCTGGAAGATTCTGTTGCCATGTGGAAAAAGGTTTTATGGTCAGACGAGACTAAGATTGAACTTTTTGGACTGAACTCCAAGCTCTATGTTTGGCGAAAACCAAACACAGCACACCACCCAAAACACACCATACCTACTGTGAAGCATGGTGGTGGCACAATTGGTCATGATTGAAGGGAAAATGGATGCTGCCAAGTACACCCAAATTCTTGAGGACAACCTGCGTCCCTCTGCTAGACAGCTGAAGATGGGCAGGTCATTCACCTTCCAACACGACAACGATCCTAAACATACCGCCAAAAGACGCAGTGGCTTAAGGATAGAAAGGTGAATGTCCTTGAGTGGCCAAGTCAGAGCCCTGACTTAAATCCGATAAAAAATCTGTGGATGGACTTGAAGAGAGCAGTCCATTGCCGCTCACCACGGAATTTGACTGAACTCGAACAATTCTGCAAGGAAGAATGGGCAAATATTCTCCAATCTAGGTGTGCAAAGTTAGTAGAGACATATCCAAACAGATTGATGGCTGTAATTGCAGCAAAAGGTGGCTCTACAAAATATTAAATCAGGGGACTGATGACTTTTCCAACCCTGTTATTCTTGTTTTTCATTTTTTATAAATTTTCAGAACTGTCGCCTTTTTTTTCCATTAGTTTTATGTTGTATAGCTAAATTTGTACATAAAGCTGGAAAAAGTTTTTTAATGGGTTTTGATTTCAGGCTGTACGACAAATATAGTAACTATTTCAAAGGGGTATGATGACTTTCTATAGGCACTGTATATGAGATAAACAACAACAATAATTTGGACAGAAACCAACAAAACAAAAGAACACTGTCTGTTCAACAGCTGCTCCTCTTCACTCTCTACGCACAAAAGCTTGAGAGACAGGTTTTTTTTGCTGTTTTTAAAAAAAATAAAATGTTTAAGGCTAGAAGAGATGAGCAGAGAAGAGGGACCGAGGGAGAAAGACAGAAGCAGCCAGAGGCTGTGCAAGGTTAAATCTGATGAGCTCAGTACTTATTGACTTCAGAGTTAGGGACCCAATTACAGCTGCGACTGAAGACAATTGTGTTAAAGATACTCGCACACACGCACACGCACACGCACACGCACACACACACACAAGGTTGTACGATAAAACCTGCATGAAATCTGCCCCTTCTTTGCCAATGGTATATGCAATGAAGCTATTGCAGACCTTGGTAGCAGATATTGTATTTGACATGATATTAAATACAAACAGATAAGCAGACAAAACAGACAAAAAAAAAAGGAAGAGAGAAATACAGCAATAATTCTCTCTCTGAACCCATTCTTTCTCATCTGTTTGGGATGAGACTTGATTATTCCAATTAAACCCCTGTTTCCCCCTGGGAAATGTTGTGACAATCCCCAAAATCACAATCACATTTTTCACAAAACGTTTTCCCCCATGAGCAATCAACAGCAATTAGCAGGCAGGCAGGCAAGCGAGGCAGCCAAGAAGCCCAGACAAAAAGAGCTGGTATCTGTCTTCATGCTGTCTAGCCACTACCCCCTTTACTGTGGCTGCTGTGCCTATAAAAGTCAGTGCGTGATGGAGGATACCCACGATCAATCTCAGTTTAGGACCACCAGTGTGAAATGGCTCTATGTGAAAAACGCCAGGAAGGCAGAACCACACAGCTTCAATCTCCAAGCTGCCCAGTGATATCATAACACTGGTCTCTATATGTCTACACTGGGGCACCATGCCATCCTGTCAATATTGGCAGATGGAGAGTAGCCCACCCGGGCTATAGAGAACCCTGGGCCTCTTCCAAAGTCTCCAGGCTCTCTCTCTGTGTGTGTGTGTGTGTGTGTGTGTGTGTGTGTGTGTGTGTGTGTGTGTGTGTGTGTGTGTGTGTGTGTGTGTGTGTGTGTGTGTGTGTGTGTGTGTGTGTGTGTGTGTGTGTGTGTGTGTGTGTGTGTGTGTGTGTCCCAAACCTGGTCCTTTCATTGATCCTGATTGGTAGAGCTGGATTATGTGAATGTGGTGTCAGGAGAGGGTGTTAAGACCAGGTTGTTTAGAGAAGTGGGGCTAGGTGGCGGGGCAAACTGCACCATGGGGATTTGTCAGTTGATCTGGCTGCCAAAGAAAGCCCTACGTGCTGAAAGCTGACATATCTGTCAATTTCAAACCATAATTCACTCAAATAAATGTTGTTTTACTTGGCACATTGTGAGTATGTTTCTGGGGCTCGCCTACTATGCCTATGAAAGGCAGAGCACTGTATAGACTTGGACATAACCTTTGTTCCTTTAGTGGTACTCCTAACCCTTAATCTGAGGTGGAGTTAGGTATTTCTAAAAAAAGTCAATAAATATTACGTGATTGACAGGTAAAGATGCGAAGCTTACAAAATGAATCTGGTTTAACCAGGTCTGTTAATCCAGATAGAATAAGAACGTCTTAAACCTATTCAAGGGGTTTCCTACCTGAATGCTGTCATACCAACATGCATTCATAGTCCTTATATAGGGCATAATCAACCATTGTTGCACATGTCCAGCTCAACAAACATCTGAGAAAGTTACAATGGCTTTCAAGTGTACCATGGAGGAATGGGAGATTATTACACACACACACACACACACACAAACACACACACAAACACACACACACACACACACACACACACACACACACACATACACACACTCAAAACAGCCTGGAGGTCACACTGTCACTGTACTCTCTGAGGTAATCTGATTTGAGCAGCAGAGGAAACACCTGCTGACACGCTGAAGTGTCACTCTGCCAGAGGAATCTAGACAATTCCCTCAGTCCTGAGGTAGAGTTTAACCATCCCAAGGGAAAACTAACAATAGCTTGACGCCCTTGCAAATGTGCACTATTTGAGGAACTTTAACTGTTGTTTACATAAACTACTCAAAGAGAGATAGAACATATTTGAGATGACAACTGGACAAATTGAAGGACGGAACATGATTTAGAGCTGCATAAAAAGGAATGTTACTTCAGTGAAACTGAAAAAAAAACTATCTGGAGGCCTTGATGGCCATTGTGTGCTACTGGAAAATAACACTGGGAACTGTGAGAGAGGAATATATTCTAACTATCTGTGACTGTGAAAGATGAAGATATACTCTAACTATCGGTGACTGTGAAAGATACATATATTCTAACTATCTGTGACTGTGAAAGATAAATATATTCTAACTATCTGTGACTGTGAAAGATTAATAACATTGTGGCAGTTGTTGGGAAACTTGATCTGTGATCTAGCACCAAGAGAAGATTCACATAAACTTAAGAAATGTTTAATATGACTGCTTATCTCAAAAGCATGTTACATACTGTGCAGTAGATGAAAAAATGCAGTTGGACAATAAATTATCAAGACACTATTGTAACTTTGATAATACCACATTGTACTGTGCCTGGGATCCTGACATTGAAGGAGAAACCAGTTTCTGTGACTTCACAGTGGCAAGACGGGTGTGGGTGTGTGGAGGGGTTCTGTCATCATCCTGGGTGAGGGAGGTGGTCAGTGTAGCAGAGCATCCAGGGTAACAGAGGGGACCCCAAAAGACTTGGATACAGTCCTGGAGCTTGCTAAACTTCTCAAGCCAATGCTGCTCTTATTAACACAATATGACAGACACTTGTTGATCCAAACACTATGGGAAACTCATTATATTTATGAGCAGGAAGAAGGCTATAGCACATTGATAGCACATGATTTTAGTCAAGATTACTCTTCTCCTTAAAAATCCCAGTGGATTCTTCCCAGATGTAAATGCCACAGTCGGGACAAATCTTCTCAAACCCTATGATTACAGCTCAGCAAAGATTGAGAACATGAAAAATGCTGCTTCAAATCTGCTCTCCGCCTCCAAACAGGGTTTGATTTCAGATAAGCTACGTTCATGTTTCTTTCCATCATATTTGCTGACGAAATGTCTTAAATTTGAACCAAATGACCCAATTCGAAATTCTGGACAGACTAATGCAGACTAATCATCTGTCAACATCTTCTGAAATGAGAGGATGTCTTTTTTTAAAACCATTAAGCAGGAAGTTGCATTTCACTGGAGAAGTTATCAAGTTATCTATCAGTGAATCATCCCATGGGTTTGACATGTTTGATTGAGATGAATTAAGCCTTAAGACGTTCTACATGCTTGTCATGATTTATTACTGCAGAGGATTCCATGAAATACCACACCTTAATCACATGACTGTGTTACTGTATTAGCTACATTAACCTGACGTGAACTAACTGTATTCACACAAATAGCATTGATGAGCTTGGAGCCAAAGAGGAAGGTGACAGAAGTTACCCTTATCCTTAACCACTGATAAAGTGTCAGACATTTTTCATCCCCTAATAGGATTGGAGGTGTGTTATCTGATCCTACTGTATATCTGTAGTTACAGGCAACTTCTACGAGAAGCATTTAATTTTGCTCCATAATCAGGACAACATGGCGGAACCTATCTAGGAACTAATGTCCCCTTAACCCCTCATAGTGGCACACCTAGTGAGCTCCACCCTACCAAGGGGCAGTTCCCTAAAAGCAAGCCCAGCTGCAGGCTCTGAAATGGGCATCAATTAGTGTTTTCCCACCCTTGCCAGTCCAGGGAGATAGATTGGAAGGCAGCTTTTAGGGAAATCAGTAAGCGGATAATTTGATTCTGACTTCAGGGAATACTGCCAAGGGAGGCATAAATTACATCAGAAGTGTGAATGTGATGTTGTTTTCTTGTTTGAAATGGGTCTTGTGAAAGCAGAGCCATCCCACAACATGTTCAACAAAAATTGGCTATCACTCTAAGTTTATTGATAGCTAGGGCTGTAGCAGTTACACGGTTACTGGTGTTTACACGGTTACACAAGGACAACCATAACCGTCAAAAGACCGTCATAACCGTTGAAATACATTGATTTTGATACATTGATTTTCATGTAGATATACTTTACCTCATAGCATGAGTATAAAAGAATAGTATTTTGAGGGAGAGATAGTTGCACACGCTCTCTCCCTCAAAAAATGTGCTATCCCTTTGAAGCTCCCGCAAGCTAGCATACTAGATGCGGTGGAGGGGAGGAGGTAGGGCAGCGAAAGGGCCAGCAAAGCACTGCCCCCCGCCAGTACTACCCCCCCATCCAGCTCCTCTGAATCATTCCTATGGTCCATTTGTATGCACAGGGTGCTGGAGCAGTAGTGTTGTGCTCCCTGCATAGCATTGGTGCCATAACAAAGCACAAGCTGCAGCTACAACCAGGGTAACAGTCCTCTTCCACCAGCAATCCATCATGACCATTGGACATGTGACTCTGCATGGAGAACTTCCTCATGTCAACCAGTAACAAGGGACATGTGTAGGCCCAAGGTCTGAACCTCATCCATCTCAATCAGGACAGGTCACATTTAGCTCAGACCCATTTTGCCAAACGTCCATGAAAAGAGTTCAACCAGAACCCTGAGAACAGGGCAGATTTAATTCTTATTGAGGGAAGCCCTAGCTTTGATAGTAAAGCTTTTAAGCATCAGAGCCCAAAGCTGCCAAAAACTTAACTTGTACTCCGGTCTAAGCTGTAGCTCACACAGACACAAATCCATTCCAGAACTGTACGTGTTCCTAAGCCTGTCCAAACTGCTCAAATTTATTAAAAGTAACACATTAGCTATGGTTCATCAGATGGTTACTATGAAGAATGTATCATGTATCATCTTGTGCCAGAGCAAGTACAATACAGGATGTACAGAGATGAACAAATGTAGCCATTACATAACACAGAGGGCCCACTGTAAGATATTGTTGCAGACAGTTATTGTCAAGAAAAGTTTTGGGTTGCAAAATATAGAAGGTGGCAGGCACACGCAAAAACACTGACATACACATCAACAAGAAATAAAGGGATCATAACAGAATACTGTATCAAAGGATTCATGAGTATATTCAAACGTTTGGCAAAAGAATCACCATGTCCTCAGCTTGACAGAATAGCAACAATTTAATTTGACAACGTAATGGAGTCCAGACCAGAAGAAAATGATTCAAAACACAATTACAGATGATGAATAGAATACAATTCAAGCCGTTATCCCATGCTCTTCCGCACAGGCCTCATCTGGATTTGAGTTAGGCTAATCAGCTATTTCAGATTGAGAGCCTGTTGTGTCTAAAAATGAAAAATGGAGCTTATGGAAATTATATAGCCTAATGCTTAAAAGGCCCTGGAGGGACTGTTGCCACTTAAAAGTAAAACGGGAATCCTCAGAGGATCGCTAATGAGTTATTTGAGTTAGCTATTTTACCTCAATTGTGTCCTTACAGAGGAAAGAGAAACAACAT
This sequence comes from Argentina silus, assembly GCF_951799395.1. NCBI lineage: Eukaryota > Metazoa > Chordata > Actinopteri > Argentiniformes > Argentinidae > Argentina > Argentina silus. Next base: position 7,270,806 of record NC_139655.1, on the reverse strand, counting down.
GGTGTTGGCAACTGAACAATTTATGCAGAAAACCAGTCAGAAAATGTTCTTTGATGCTCAGTGTATACATATTTCATGAGGAACTAATTTGTCTTTTCAGCCCTAGCATGGAATATTGTTCAGTGTAGTGTGCCTTGAATGTAATGACACAGCTCAAATCAACGGTCTGTCCATCAGTAACTACTAAGGAGAAGTTGGTAAAGTACAGCACAGTAAGATAACCCATGATGAAAGACTGGAGTCTGTTAAATAAAACACTGTATATCCATTTTTTTTTTAAAAGCCAAGATAATTCTCCACATGCAATAGCGATACTCAATGAGGTAAAGAACAGATGTAAGTCACAAACGCTTGGTGCACCTATTGCACCACTGACGGAGCACAACAGTGTCTATGTACGTTTCTCCCTCTGTGAAACTAATGATGAGAGAGTTTCTGTTTATTCACAGCCTGGGAGTTGAATGACACAGAGTGCATCAGAGAGGATGCACAGTGAGTCAGATACAAGGACAGTCCCACTGATGCCATATACTTTTAACCATTAGCCATTAATTCCATTATTCATATGGCCTTTCACTGGGGTATAACTCATCTCAGCCTATGTCCGTTGAGAGAAATAAGGTATTTGTGTGCTAGCAAGTCTGAAGTAGAAAGCATTAAATCAGTTGTAACATGAAAATCAACACAAATGAACAACAATCATAATCACTACAAATGATTGATAGCAGACCATGCTCTGATGAAGGTTAAACAATAAAAAAATAGGTGTGGCCTCCATGATTTTTCTTATCTTATTTAATATAATAGCCCTACAATAAAAAAAAATGGTTAACCATATGCATCTGAAGTCCAATTCATTGTGTAGACAGATACAATTCCATGATGCCTTGCAGCGTGTGTTGTGTAGGCCTACCTCTCCAGGAATGTCAAAGGCACAACATTTTTTAAAAGGAAGTAACAGATTATGAAAACGAGTGTACCTACAATATAACCTTTGACCACACCTCTTGTGCAGAACAGGACAGGGCTTGTAGGAGAGATAAAGGCCATATTTAAAAAAGTAAAGGCCAATCAAATACAGCATTATTCTATTAAATGGCATTGATGATGAGGATCCAAGAGCTAAACGAGTATGTGACTGCAAAAGCATATCCAAAGAATATAGGTGTAAAAAATGACTTTGGTCTATGAACATTTCCCATTGATTCCTTTTGTGGCAGAACACCTAAACTTGACAATGTTCATTTGACAATGAAACTTCCCTTCACTACTACGGAGTGACAATGACCTCGTCTGAAGTCTGAAAGACCTTTTCCTAAAGACAGTGTTTGCTGTACTCGATCATACTGCAAGTCAAAGACACTTTCCTTCAACGTTAAGAATACAGAGCTTTCAAACTTTACTTCTCACCGCAAAATATAAGCTGTTGACAAAACAGTGAATCACACCCACAAGGGCTTTGTTATAACATGTTGAAACACCACCAACCACATAGTTTGCCTCTGCTACAACTTGATCACAATGTTTCCAGCTGTAGGCACGAATTGGCATCTCAGGGAGGCTAAAGATCAGAAAAACAAGACCAAGAGACATAACACACACTACTTATACACTCAGCACTAATCCCAAACAAATGCAAGTATGGTTCTCATCTACAAAGTCATTCCAAATCCCATGTGTTAGGGCTGGTATCAAAAGCATCTGCATCCCTCCTCTTTTCAGCCATGTGGTAATGATGGGGCACCTGACTGAGCAATCACACAGATATTGGGAACACTCAGCTGCAACACTGTAAAGTAGGGACTTGAAAAAGGACAATACCCAATCATGCTATTCTATCAACACACGATGATCATTTGTCAGCTGTGGACTCAGGACAGTGCAGAGACTGAGGTGGACCTGTGGTCATCACATGAACTCTCTGACTTCATTGGTCTCCTGATGCCGTGAAACAGGAGCTGGACTGAGGCCTCTCTCTATTATAGACCCAGTCCCAGTGATGGCTGCTTCCCCTGGCTGGGGAGAGGGGCTGCAGCCTTGCCATTATTCAATGGAAAAGGAATGTGTGTATATTTTAAGGGCAGAAAAACAGGCTTCCAAGTTAAGACTCGCATGCAAAGTATATAGTATAGCTGTCAAAACAGGCCTTTGGAACGTGTCGAAAATGTTCCAAGTGTTTTTCTATCTTAATTCGAATAACAAGCATAATATTGGCTTTTTCTAAAATACACATAATTCAAAGAGAAGAGCTCATCCACTGTTCATTTTGACGCATCCAAGTCCAAGTATGAGTTATGAACTCTTCGTGTTGAGTCGTTTATCCCTGCTCCAGTGAATGTGACAGTGGCCAAACATTCTTTAAAACCATTCACACTGAAACTATTATTTCCTCATAACACCACACTACATGTCAGACAGAGCCCTCTGACACTGCAGGAACACACCAATCAAATTATTACTGTACTGAGCCTCCTACAAGGAGCACGCTTCCTGAAGTTTTGGAAAAATTACTTGAGATGAACCTGAGATGAACCACCTGACTGCGGGGGTGTCAGAATTCTTTTTTTTTTTTTTTTGGGGGGGGGGTTCTAGTGGTCAGTCACCTTGCTGAACTTTCCCTCTCAGATATGCACATTTACCTACCAGTAGACCAGTTGGTATCTGGTGATATCTGATAATGACTACATAGGGGGAATGCTGAGCTTGGGAGGAAAGTCTGAAACTTCAGTGCATGTGATACTGCAACAGCATAAGGGTGCCAGTGTCCCCTAGGCATCAAGAGTGTTTTTCCCAGGCAACAGCATTGGGGCAGACTGGAGGTGCCAGCATGTAAAATACCTTTAATACCAATGATAAAGAAAAAAATAAGTTTGAAGTGACTATACTTACAACTAACAGCCATGTAGATTCAGTTTTCCATCCTTGGACATGATAACAAATTCATGGAGCTGTGAAGTCCAGCCTTTTGTTGTCAAATAATAATGCCTGCACACAGGTGCTGCATTTCGAGAAGCTTCCTTCCACATACCACTCTTACCATGCCAGGATAATGATTGGCCACGCTTGTCTCATCCACTCAGCAAACAGCAAGGCCAGGGATAGAAAAACACTATCCAGAGGTCTTGTTTGGCATGTCACAGCCATCACTCTGTGAAGGCCTCTCTGGAGCCTCGCTATCCTTAAAAAAACTCATTTAGAGACCGCCTGAAACACAGAGGTAAGATTGATTGGCTGTGTCACTCACTGTCAAGGCCACCATGGTTTCTGTATGGCTTGCATCAATTCGCTTTTTTTTCCAGAGAGAAACACCTAAATAAATCAATATCAATCCTTTAAAAGTCCAGCATGTCCAACACTCAAGTATTCTAAAAGCTTCCTAATGGTTGTAATGACTATGTTTAATCGATCAGGGAATGGGAATGTGATCCCTTGAAAGAAATATTTCATTTACAAACGCTGTTTTGGTCTGCAAAAAGTGCTTTCTAAAATGTAGTGTCCTACCCTGTTTGCATATAAACATGTTACTGAGTGTTCAAGGGGAGTGGACTCGATGTTTGCCTTCATGTGTCTGGTGGCTGCCTCTTCAAATTGTGCACGCATGTAGAAACAACAGCTAATGTCAAACACCGCAAGTCCATTTTGCTTATGTGACAAGCCAGACAAAATTGAGATACAAGAATGTTTATGTGCAAGTTAGTTACATTTCTTTTTCAAATAGATAAAACCGATTTGGGAAAAATCATGATATTTGCAAAGACAGTGAACAATGTCTGTACACTGTAGGCGTGTGTGTCAGATGTGTGTGAACCAAAGAAGTCATCAGGGTCATGATTCCAGCTTGCGCCAGGGGAGCCCGAATGGGAGAGATAAGGACACGGCTGGGGCCTTGATCCCCAGTGTAATTCCTGTGGTCATGAAGCCAGTCAGTCAGGATTTCTAATCTCTACTGACCCATATATAGAGCCACAGATGTGGTAGTTTGCCCATGTGTCACAGGCTAGTGAGGGGACCAATGCCACCATCAGACTGTATGAATGGGAAACTCTAAGCCTTCTGTTTTCATTTGAAACTCACTGGTTCGTTTGCACCAAATGTTACACACTGCATTTGCAAAAAAACATGCTGAATGAATGAATGCAATGTTCTGTTTTGTATTACTGTTGGACTATTATTTCAGGTACTAGACGGCGCCTGCAGTTATATATGTTTTAATGCTCGTTTCTTAGGGAGGAAAAACCCAGTCGGATGTTCTGAGCGTTAAACCCAAACTAAACACTGTGCACTGAACACATTGGACCTCATCAATGTTTGAGCTCAGGTCTCTGTCGGTGTGCACATCCTTTCTGGCTGAGCAAACTCATGATTTTTGCAGCAGTGAGTGTGTGATGTAGCCAAAGACACGTTGCTATTCCCCTGGAAGGGGGGTACCAAGGAAGGACCGAAGAGTGCTCAGCCTGGTGGAAAGGAGCACTGCAGACCAGCTGCGGAGGACGCTGGGCTATGGTTGAGAAGAATCTGGATGCAAGATTTAACGAGGTCCTCTATGCTGTAGAGAATATGACCTACAGCATTACTGTTCTACTGCTGAACCACAGTTGCATCATCAATGTAAATGTAATGTGGAATTAGCATAAGTCCAGACTCATCCCTTCATCCTCCATGGGGATATGTATGGTTTCACGATTGAAGGAGAACAAGATCCTTAATTAGCTGTATCATTATCATAATACTCCTGTTGTCAGTTACTGCTCTGACATAACTGAAGTGCTTATGTAATGAGCCTTGCAATGCGCCAGAGCCAATGAGCACTGACATACATTCCATTGGCTCTTCCCAGTTTCCCTTGTGGTGTTTCAATCCAGCTGACTCTCCTAAATCCATTTATTGAGAACAGCCTGTGATTACAAAACAGCATTCCCACATCTACACCTAACTGATGAGAGTTGCAATCCCAAGTCATCCAGCTGAATTCATGGGGGCTTTTGCCTTTGTGTTGTTTTCACTAGGGCATACCTAGAGATTTCTGCACACTCAATTTGCATTGAGCTGTAGCCAGTCAGGCTGGAAGCTGGAGGCCAGAGGTAGCCTCTGGGGGGGTGGGGGGGAGGGGGGGGGGGAGATGTGAGAAATGTGTCCGTTTAGGGTACAAAAGGAGGATTCCTGGAAAGTCATAGTGCTAACCACATCCGTGTTATGGCAGTGTTATGAGGGAGTTGGTGAATGAGAGAAGGACGTGCTGCCGTTGTAAACCGTGGGGGGTGGCTGGCACGCTTGTCAGGTGGGGGTTACATACTGTAGGACAGTGAATCACCAGGAAAGTGACAGAGTCCACAACAACTCGAGATGCAAGAGATGACCAAAAGTATTCAATAAACTTGAATTTTCACACAGAATTTTACAAGCAACAGCAACTAATAGCCCATCAAGTAGTAAACTGAAGTATTAAGCTTCTTCTTCTGGAATGTATCTTTTATCGCCTCTCATTGAAACCTCTGAGGGATTTTACAACCGTCTCAAGAGTTCAATTGAACCCATTCCCACAGACTGGAGACCATTCCATCACTTATAGTTGGAATGTAAGGTTCAATAATGCATTGGTGTCAATGTTATGCTTGTGAATATCTGGGGGGGACACCGGAACAAACTCATCAATCAGGGCACTGTGACAGTGCTAAAGTGCACATGCATCTAACAGATAATCCTTAAGGCTTATGGGGGCCATAAAGGATCATGGCAGGACTGGTGCACTTTGCAAGCCAAATGCTGTAGTACCGAGTACCTACTTATAGAGAGAGCAATACAGAATTGTACAATAATAGATTTCCAAATATTGCATTAACAATTCAAGCCTCAATCTCCATCCAGTGGTGTAATTCATGTTGATCACAGAGATCTGAATCACAGACACAGCAGATTCAACTCTGCAGAGTGTGTATTAAATAATGATAAATGGATGATGTATGACTTTCTGGGTGAGATACTCCCATGGAGCTCTTATGTAGATGAAAGAAAAGCAGATAGATCATTAGCTCTTATGATCTGTCTCCACTGACTTGGGGCCATTAGACACATGCTGCTCTATGAAGAGATGGTTCACACAACACTATTGCATCCTCGACAAACTTGGAGCTTAGTGTTGTTGTCCCCAAAGGTTGTTCCCTTATCCATGTCTCAACAACATGTGTCCTAACACGTCTGCTTTTAAAGAATGGTAATTAGGTCATTTTGTGGATAGGGCACAGAGTAAATCGTAAAATATCAGTCAAACCAGTTGATGGAACTACAATATAGACCAGTGCGATATGCATCTTCTTTATGACTTTTCCTAACTTATTGGAAGGAAACTTATTAAAACTTATTAAAGTTTTCTTACTTATTCACTGAGTAGGCCTCAACAATAACAAGCAATCTAGTCTATGCTGAAGTGACTCCTGAAAAACCAGAAACAACATCAATCCAAACCACACACTTCATGACTTGCAAACATTGGCTGAGGTTGACAGTCCTTGAGGAGGTGACTCACACAGCCAAGTAGTGCCACTGAAAGTAGGGGAGTGAAGAGGTCTCCTGGGCAGGCTCCTACCACGGCTGTCACAGCGGGTGACTGTGACACTGTTTGATTGGGTTCACCACTGATAGAGGTAATCAAGCTAGGGCTCAGGAGAGTAATCATCTGCTGTCAGTCTGCTGCACTCAGTCAGTCAGCATGGCGTTCACACAGAACAGGCTGTTCAGCATTAAACACACTTGGAATAAACAGCACAATCAAGACTAATTCACGTGACAGGACTAAACCATACGGAATATGAAAGAAGCACACGCAGGTGACCTTGATTTCACGTTAGCTTTAAGGGCGGTTTCTATCAGCATATTTACAACCATGTTATAAACATTATCATAACTGTCTTTGAACAGATAATAGTTAATAGGCTTCAGTTCAATGACTGCAGTTAGTAGCTTTAACATGTGGAGGTGTTACCTGGTGTACAAATGTGTTGTGCCCATCAGTCATGAAGAAGAATATACAATTTACTGTATCATGACGACAGGCTTCACACTGAACACAATCTCTACTTTTCAACAAACAAAGATAAGAAAAACTGCCATAGAAACACCAAACCCCAGACCAAAAATAAAAGTCAAATGTCTATCCTGATTTCCTGGTGGAAACCAGATGCCAGAGGTAGTAGTCCAACTTTGATACAAACAGGGATCAGATCAATGGTTGCTCGGGAAGAAGAACGGATGTTATGGTTATCGATAAAGAGCTTGGTTTTCTGTGACAGCTCTCTCTAACTCACAAGGCCAAATCAGCTCTTGTCCCAAAGCTCTAACTGAGTTGTACAAAGCCCAGGCTGCCTTCTGATGGTGTGGATAGAGAGCCAAGTATACTCCTGAGGGAAACCCTACACTTACCGGATCAATGGGCCAGTCGCCTTCATTCTGCTGAACCATGGAAATCCAGAAACCATGTCCGGAGGAGTGTGTTTGAGTTTGTGTTAGTTCGAGGACGGAGGAATTCTCTTTAAGTGTCAGTATGTGACAGACTTATTGTATGTCTGCATGGCATATGCTGAACAGAATCTGCTCTGTATGGAGTCAAGATGTGGAAGTGCCAAGAGTTAAAGGTCGCCAAAGTCAAAGAGCTTGAATTTCAAAACATGTGTCTCTGTTCAATGGTATTGTGTCAATTAAAAGATGTGGGTTTTATCAAATTGAACAGTCAGAGCATATTTGTTCAGTCTAGAGTTCACCTCACAGGTCTAAGTCTATACATAAGGCTGAGAGAAAGAAATTAATTCTGTCCATGACTAGGAACTAAAACATTTTATAATAGTATTCAATCTAAAGCACTCTCACATTCACCAGCCTCACTCCTTGTAGCATTACCAACTATTCTGCTCCCACACAAGCCCTTCCAGATTGTCAAATCCTCTCTAAGGAATGTAGGGGGAAAATGCTGAACTATTTTCCATGCAAAAACAGCTCTCTGAATAGACATGTCGTGGCAATACAAGCTTTGGTTCACCAACGTATTCAAAGCCCATGAAGTAAAGGTCCAATGACGTGACACCAATAGTAATGTCACACTGTGTTCAGGGCCAGCCATTGTTGGCACAGTCTGTACTAGCAACAGTAACAAACTTGAATTAATTCAGTAGTCATTTAATGGCTCTAAAGCTGACCGTTAAAATGCCACAAAGGGAAGTGCAATCAGTGGCCCATCAAGCCCCGTTCAGCCCTGGCACAGTGGCACTTAAAACAGAAATCCCACAAAAAGTAGTATTAATTTGTCTCATACCATTCCATTTGGATTAAGCAAATAACAGAAACACATATCTAAACACAATACTAATGGCAAGACTGCAGAGACAGTTATGCTTTTTCTATCAGTATAAAGCATTCTGTTGTTGATACATAGATGAAGTATAACATATATTCAATATATTCAATTTACAAGGTAGCCTCTGCATTGTCCTAAATATTGACGAGAAAGTTGGCATATTACTTGTTATTATTATTACAACAACAACAACAAATGGTCAACTGCAAATTATACAGAACGCAGCAGCAAGTCCTGATCAAGACCAGACAGAGAGCACACATCACACCAGTTGTAAAGTCCCTGCACTGGTTACCTGTTAGTTTTAGAATTGATTTAATTTGGATTGTTGCATTAATTTATAAATCACTCTATGGTCATGCACCCCACTACATGTCAGGCGTGTTTTTAAGGTATGTACCCAGTAGATCTCTCAGGTCCTCTTGCACTGGCCTTTTAATTATTCCGAAGCCTAGGACCAAGAGGCATGGAGAGGCAGCTTTTAGTTTTGATGCCCCCCCCCATAACTTGATTAATGATTTTTCATGAGATGCAATACGGGGGTGTTGGTCATCAGAGGTGAGGTTGTTCACTTCTGTTCCACTATCAATTACAAGTTTATAAGGCAGGGACTCGGACTGGAGACAACTTCATTGGGTTAATTTTGCCTAGCCTATTTGACAACCCATGTTCCATGGAAGCCAAACACCCGTGTGTTTGATGAGTATCTGTGCCACCACAGCACATTCATTGCAAAAAGGGGACATAATTTAGAACTAAATGAAATTAGTACCACGCTTCAAATTATAGTAAATAGTACCTGAAGCACAAGAAGCACGTCGCGTTTGAAGTGTTAATCAACTGAAAAACTGCAACAATGTTGCAAATTACGCTCAGTCGTGATACGATGTTGTAGTAAACTACAAATTGTTCTTCAACCTATGTTAAAATCCAGAAAAAGCTAATTGCATTTAGAGACATTTTGCTATGATCAATTTATATGCCATTGCATTAATGTTCCTTCCCTTGATTGCACTCCGCATATGCAGCATTAGATTCTTACATGCTATAAAGCGAAATCGTCTTTCGTTTCGTAAACCACTTCATGTCAATCAAGTCGATCAATCATTAAACCCAGTGTGATTCTTTCAAAATTCCCTCTTTCCCTTTCTTTCTCCAAGAAAAGCGCCATATTGAGTTAACCGTAGAGCATGCTACAATGTTACCGCAGAGCAGAGACAGCCATAGCAAAAATGCCAAACAAAATAACATTAGGGTCTTACCTTGGCAATAGCCTTTTTGTATCTCATAGCCGCTTGTTCGATAAGACTATGCACTTTAATATTCCCATTGCCACAAGGAACGACCACCCTCGTCCTTCCAAAACACACTGTCACTTTCATATTAGTTTCCGATGTCCCTCAGTTGAGGTGTATCGCTACTTTGAAGAGATGTTCTAGTCATTAATTTCATTTGGCGTCAAAAAAAGGAAAAAAAAAAAAAGACCGGACGACAATAATCCTCATACTTTCCTCATATCGTACACTATTAACGTTTCAGACCACCTGTTCACTGAAATGTAAGCTATCCTCGGACGTGTCGCTTGCATTGGAGCCAGCAGAGCTGATGCTGGGTGGCGTCTCCGCGCGCTGGTGACCGCGAGTGGTGACTCACGAACCGAAACTTCCCGATCCCCTCTGTTCCATACTGTACAGCTCGCGCAGCCATTGAGACCAACGTGCTGTGTAGTCTAATGTGTATTTTGAAAAGGCAAATAACGATGTATATTTAGCACAAGGTATATCTCTTTCTCTGATCATAATATTTTTTTTTATAATTTATCCATAACAACTGATCATAATTGTATATATTTACATAATTTATATATAACAACAATAAAACATGTAAGCTTATAAACTATATTATGTAGACCTTATATTTGTTATTTGGTTGTTTAATTTTTAAAAACGACTGCCTACAGCAGAAAGTGTAGGCCAACCATAAACCTCCACGTTTGAACACAACTATGAACGTCACATATGCCTGCAGAAGGCAAGAAATCTTTTAATTATACGTGTACACACTTTTTGCTCTGTGCTTGCCTAAGGAGGGGTGGCTGACCTATACCACAACATGAGCTGTTCATACAAACTAATTATGAGTGCCTATTCCTCCAGTGCACATGTTGGCATACAACACATTGAAACATGATGTAAGATTATTGAATATAATCCAGCCACATGCAGTTGTCCAAACGGCAGTTATAATGGACTTGATTGGGCAGCAGACAACAGATGTAGAACACAGCCCATGGAGGCAGCACATCTGGACTGGAGAGGTGACCATGTGCCATGTTTGCCTGCTATAAGTGAAGGGAGCATACCACTTCAGCTGGACCTAAACAGGACATGCTAACAGTATTGAACATTACATTTAGTAGAAAAACAGTATTTCAATATGTCCCCATTTACTCTTTGAACCTGCTTCTCATTCTAAAGCTTCTCCTGCACACTAATTGTGTGGTCTCTGAAGATTTTGCTGGATTCCTATCCATCAACAGTCCTGCACAATGGGTCTGGAGTCCAGGGGGCTTGGCTGATGATGCCAACAACAATCCAGTAATCCTACAGCATACGTTTTCAGGTAGCCTACTTGTTGGTAATACTGACAACATATCCAATCCCACTCAAATGATAATCACAGTGAAACACACTCATTTGAAATATTTACAAAAAAAACTCATTGTTTTTTAATTTTTTATTTGACAAGCAGCAGGATCATGTTTGTCACCTCAATTTGTTTTTGTCTTTACATTTTAAAGTAGATACAATTATCAGTATACCGGTTTTATTACAATATTTTTTCTAACTTCGAAACATTTAAAAAAAGAAAAAACACACAACAACTGCAAACGTGAGAAAAGAAAGCATGGTTTCCGTCTAGTCTCCAACATTTCGTCAATGTCACAGCTCACTCGCTCTTTTCCCATTTTTTTTCGGTTAAGTTGACTAAAAATGTATTATCAGCTTTGCTTCTCGAATAGCTATAGGCATTTTTCATTGACGCACAGGTGCGTGGCACTGGTGATGTTGTAAACAGCATAAAATCAGATGGGAGTAGGTGGGGGTCGGGGCCAGGGAGGTGTTTGTTGGCTGTCTGGCATGACTCAGTGGCCGTTTTCCAAGATGGAGGCACAGTCCTGCTTCATCCCACGGGAGCACGCTGAGACAGCGACAGCCGAAAAATAAATGAATGGTCTCCGTTCTTCGCTTAACCTGCGGCGGGTGGTGGGCCTTCTTTATGCCACATAACTGTACTCGTCTGCTGAGCTCTGGCTGCGCTCAATGTACTGCTTGTCGATGAGCACCTCGATGCACTTCTTGATCATGCTGATACTGGGGTTAAATCTGGCTTTGGACTGGTTGATGACCTGGGGGATTGGAGAGACAGAGATAGGCTGGGTTACATTGTTTAATGGCCCCATAGTTCTTCAGAAAGACTGGGTTACATTGTTTAATGGCCCCATAGTTCTTCAGAAACCATTTCGCTGGTGTATATTGCTCATCAACAACAAAACAAACATATACAAAGAGGCAAATCATTAAGGATTTGATTATAAAGCCCACAAGTCATAAAGCAGTGTGTCAATATGGCAGGAGAGTGGCACTGTGTATATTCCCATGCAAGCAGCAATAGCAATCAGAACTACATGAAGGAGTTATGAAGATCATCCATAAACACATCAGAGTTTCCCCCAGGCAACAGTCACGGGTATTTACCAACCTCTCACGGTGAGAGGTGTTTCGAGCCTGGAACAATATACAATTGCACAACAGGAATGCAGGGAGGGGGCAAGGTATGTGATAGTGGGAAGGTAGGTTATTAAATCAGTCACACAAGCCCACTTGCCTATAAAAATGACTCATATCTTAACCATGCATCAGGAACAGAAGTAAAAGAAAATAAATGTTGAAGAAGTGTTGTGTTGTCAAGGGAAGGATGTAGCGAAGTGTCTGTGTGTGTGTGTGTGTGTGTGTGTGTGTGTTGACAGCTGAGAGCAAGGTGCAGCCTTCTCCCAAGGCGTGTTCTAACATCACCCCAAAGGGGAAAGAGTCATTCCTGACACATCCCTCTGTCAGAGCTGCTTTATCTCACTATCAAGGAATTCACATCCATGACCCAACAAACTAGATCAAACCAAAATGGGCAGCATAGACAAAGGACAATGCACTCCTAAGAAGGGCAAGTAAGAAACTGCTTCCATGTTTCAACCTAACCTGGCCAGTTGAGCTCTCGATTGTATATACAGTGCATTGGGAAAGTATTCAGACCCCTTCACTTTTTCCACATTTTGTTGTTACAGCCTCATTCTAAAATGGATTCAATTAATTTTTCCCCTCATCAATCTACACACAATACCCCATAAGCCAAAACAGGATTTTTAGAAATGTTTGCTAATTTATTAAAAAATAAAAAACTACATTCAGACCCTTTGCTATGACACTTGAAATTGAGCTCAGGTGCATTCTGTTTCCATTGATCATCCTTGAGATGTTTCTACGACTTGATTGGAGTCCACCTTTGGTAAATTCAATTGATTGGACATGATTTGGAACGGCACACATCTGTCTATATAAGGTCCTACAATTGACAGTGCATGTCAGAGCAAAAACCAGGCCATGAAGTCGAAGGAATTGTCCCGAGACCACCGAGACAGGATTGTGTCGAGGCACAGATCTGGGGAAGGGTACAAAAACATTTCTGCAGTATTGAAGGTCCCCAAGAACACAGTAGCCTCCATCATTCTTAAGTGAAGTTTGGAACCACCAAGACTCTTCCTAGAGCTGGCCGCCCGGCCAAACTGAGCAATAGGGGGGAGAAGGGCCATTGTCAGGGAGGTGACCAAGAACCCAATGGTCACTCCAGAGTTCCTCTGTGGAGATGGGAGAACCTTCCAGAAGGACAACCATCTCTGCAGCACTCCACCAATCCACCAATCAGGCCTTTATGGTAGAGTGGCCAGACGGAAGCCACTCCTCAGTAAAAAGCACATGACTGCCTGCTTGGAGTTTGCCAAAAAGCATCTAAAGGACTCTCAGACCATGAGAAACAAGATTCTCTGGTCTGATGAAACCAAGATTGAACTCTTTGGCCTGAATGCCAAGAGTCACGTCTGGAGGAAACCAGGCACCGCTCATCACCTGGCCATTCCTACGGTGAAGCATGGTGGTGGCAGCATCATGCTGTGGGGATGTTTTTCAGTGGCAGGGACTGGAAGACTAGTCAGGATCGAGGGAAAGATGAATGGAGCAAAGTACAGAGAGATCATTGATGAAAACCTGCTCCAGAGTGCTTAGGACCTCAGAATGGGACCTTCACCTTCCAACAGATCAACGACCCTAAGCACACAGCCAAGACAACACAGGAGTGGCTTCTGGACAAGTTTCTGAATATCCTTGAGTAGTCCAAGTGACTTGAACCCATCGAACACCTCTGGAGAGACCAGAAAATAGCTGTGCACCGATGCTCCCCATCCAACCTGACAGAGCTTGAGAGGATCTGCAGAGAAGAATGGAAGAAACTCCAAACTTGTAGAAGCTGAGCCAAACTTGTAGCATCATACCCAAAAAGACTTGAGGCTGTAATTGCTGCCAAAGGTGCTTCAACAAAGTACTGAGTAAAGGGTTTGAATACTTATGTAAATGTGACATCAGTTTTTTATTTTTAATAAATTAGCAAACATTTCTGAAAACCTGTGTGTAGATTGATGAGGGGAAACATTTTAATCCATTTTAGAATAAGGCTGCAACATAACAAAATGTGGAAAAAGTGAAGGGGTCTGAATACTTTCTGAATGCACTGTATATGTACCAGTCCCCTGTACAATGTTTGATGGGAATTATGGTGCTGATATGAGTTCAACCATTGGGATAGAACAGTTCTATATCCAAGTTCAACTCACCTCCTGTATGAGGGCGTTGTGTCTGAGCACTTTGCGTGCCTTCATGATTCTCACTATAGCAGCTTGTAAATACATTTTGCGGTCCTCATCTACAGCACTCCTCGTCTGCTCCATCTCCTGCAGATAGACACATACAGGGCTTTAACATAGGGGTCACAGGGCAGATATCTCCACACACAGACAACATCATACAGGTACAGTGTTCACATTGTGTAACAGAGACAGAGTTCCTTGAGTAGTGTACCTGTGGTGTGTCTTTCTGCATTGACGTTGTGATCTTGAACTTTGTTCTTTTACTGGTGAAACTCATATTTAGTGAAAATGTGGATTCAGCCTCAATATCTTCCTGTGGACAAAAAGAATGGGTAAACATTGGAAACTGTTGGTCACCAAACATCACATCCATAACTGAGAATTAAAATGACCTCAGGAGGACTAAAAGGACTTCTTTTTGAATCCTAGCCACTGAAATAAACATTCACAATGTCTGCATATGTTCTATGCTGGCCCTGACCTTTTGGGAGTCGTGGTTGAGCATCTTGACGTCCAGCAGGGACTTGATGGTCTTCTGCAGCTCCTTCTCGTTCATCTGAGTGCTGTCCTGGAGCTCCTTGTAGCCCACCGTCTCACTGTTGTTGAAGGCCAGCAGCACCGCCATCTGGTAGGTGGTCACCATGGCAACGTAGGGCTTGGACAGGTAGTTCATCTTCACCTCGCCTGGGGAGAGAGGAGAGGCCATCACAATCATCATCATCATCATCATGCACACAGTATGATGTATTAAAGCCAAAACAAATCACGAAATATGCCATTCAACACACTACAATACAATATAACTGTTTCCTTGGTGCACACCAGAAGACGTAATCCCCTCTCCACAGTGTACTCTAGACATTTTTGTATGTGTTGGGATTAAGCTCCAATCCTTTTAATTGCAGTGTTTGTGGGGATTGCACCTGGCATATGCTGTGAGCTCTGAGTGTTATCACAGTCTTAGTACTCTGTGAATTCATGGATTATGAAGTACTGCCAGGTGCAGCGTTGAGCATAATCACCTATTATAGAATCACACTGATAGGGATGAAAACATCCTGCACGGCACACATACTCCATTTCAGACTACTAAAACCTGCCATGTAAGGAGGTTTACTGAAAAACAATGTACTGTAGCTACCGAAAAGTTTTTTTTTTTTTTTTTTTTCTGGGTTTTCTACACTGCTATCACTTGCTGTGTGTGTGTGTGTGTGTGTGTGTGTGTGTGTGTGTGACTGTCTGTACCTGTGCAGAGATAGTGCAGCCAGGTCAGCTTCCTCCCACTGAAGTGTTGATTATAGAACAACTCAAACTGTAAAAAATAAAAGCATCATCCTGTTAGTATTAGAATTGACAAATGATTTTCAGTTTAGGGAAAACCACCCAACAGTCTCCCAGGCCACTCACCATCTGTACACTCTTCTCCAGCTCCTGGGGGATGGCAAAGGTGGAGGAGGGGACGTGTGTGAGGGGCCAGGCTCCTGCCTGTAAACACACACACACACACACACACACACACACACACACACACACACACACACACACACACACACACACACACACACACACACACACACACACACACACACACACACACACACACACACACACACACACACACAGTCAGAATGTTTCTCACTGTGAGCTTGCCTGAAGTTGCCTGACATTTAAAAATTATGTTCAGAACTATGATAATTACCCTACTTCACCGCACTGCGACTGCAACTCTGCTACTAAAGGTCTGGGCACATACACTGTACCTACACTGCTACATTGCTACACTGCAGTCCTCTCTCACCTGTAATACGTAGATCTGGAAGCTGATCCCCAGATCGACCACTGTTTCCTGGGTTTTGATGAAATTGTTGAATTTGTTGTTGAGGTCTGCGCTGACGCTCATGTCTGTGTACATTCTGTGGAGCTTGCTCGTGAACTCGTAGCCACACGCTTGCTGCAGTGGGTGACAGAGTGTTGACAGGGTGACACAGGGGACAGGGAAGGGGCAACCAGGCACTTTAATAAACATGTCCTTCATTATTACTGCCAAATATTACAAATGATGAAAGATACATAATTACTTGTCACATGGCTTACGGCCAGCTATTGCATAGTGAATCACATGTTTTGAGGGTTGGATTGAGAGCAACGCTGAAAGGGATTTGGAGATAAATTGACAGTGACTCTCAATAATGGCATTAACGATTCTGTTCAGTAATCAAACCCTTCATTGGTGCCTGACAGTTGAAAGGCAACCTAATTATGATTCAAATGCATTTTCACCTTAAGTTTGTTGATCATGGCTTCTTCTGAGTCCATGGACAAGGAAAGACCGTGTATTAACCTCTTTGCTAGCATTCTTGCATAAAACTGTGTGGGGAAAGAGCCAACAACTCAATTAGGACAGAGAGATGAAGAGAAGAGAGACATGATTTCAATTGTACAGCCACCGAATAGAACAGAGCAAATCAGAATGAAAGGCAGTCATGGCAGTAGTCTGTCACCTTTTGAAAAACGTCCTTGTCATCTATGTACTTGAACACTGTAATAAAGCTGGTCAGCTTGTCCTCCACCTCGTTCTCAGTCATTCCCTTTGCAGACTTCTTCAGCAGATTGTCACAATACTTGGCGAGCTGTATGGGTACAGGCAGACAACACAAGGTCAACATCAACAACAGAGGGACCGTGTGGGGTGTGTCACCATCATTCCATACTAGGGTTAGGCGGCATTAATATTTTCCATACCTTTATAACGTCCTAAAATGTTATCAGGGTATAGGGTATTACCGCGGGAAAAAATATTAAATAACGTTGCGTGGGGGCTGGCGGGAGCCGTCTTTGCTCCATATATTTAATCTACAAAAACTTAATTATTTATGTGGTGACTACTATACGGTACAACATTTAGCCTAAACAATAATTTAAAATTGACATCCTGATCACAGCTTGACAAACTAAACTAAACAGTTGGATAGTATAATATGATAGCTTAATAATCACACACTGCATTCATAATAATATAACTTGTCTCACGTCCTATGTGACATAGCCTATAGGCTATCATTTGTCTTCAAATATTGATTTAGTTACCGTTACGAGACTATGCTCTGGGAGTCCTAATTCCACTTGCTTTTTTTAAACTCTCTTTTTTTAGGCCAGCTGTGAGAGAAATTGCACGGCAGACTCCGAGGGCCCGGTCTGTCCGTTGCCTCTGGTCATGCACTGCGTTTGTCAACACCAGATTGAGGTTGTGGGCAAAACAGTTGAGCCATGGCCAATTCAGGGCCATGATGGCAGCTGCAATGTTAGCAGCATTGTCAGTCGTTATGGCCGAGAGTTTATTCGCAACCAAGTGCTGCGTGGAGAGAGCATCAACAATGTTGTCCATGGTGTGGTTTTCTGGAAAAAAATTGTCTATAGGCATTTTGACTGTAGTTTCCAGTCGGGTGTGACAAAGTGGACGGTTAACGACATGTATGGCGTCATGTCGGCAAACAGCTGTTTGAACCCAGCACTTGATGGAGACAGATATCCCACCCGTGCAGCTGTTAATGGGTGTTTCAGTTTGAGGTGTGAGTGTAGATTAGTTCCCATTAGTGTTCCCAACTCTGGTCATCATCTTTTTCATGCAATTCTTGCAAATAACCTTGTCCAAATCTACAGGCTCCCTTTATCATCAGGTTGGAACCTGAAATGCTGCCATATAACAGCAGTGGCAATTTTTTTTTACGGACCAAGTCATTAGCGCTAATGACTCATAATTATTTCTCCGACCACGCTGGCAGCGGCGCTGTTACACATTGTGAACTGACAAACATTGATTAATTTGGCAGTTGTATAGATAATGGAGCAGAAATTCTATGACGGTATTGAAAAGCAAACCATGGGCATTTTCAAATCCCGCGGGATACCGTATTACCGTTATACCGCCCATCCCTAGACAAGACCACTCACCAGTTCAGGGGCTTTGCAGATGGATTTGGGCTCCCTGTAGTTAACCACTGAAGTCAAAGCCTGGGGGGGATCAAATACAGAAATTAAAAAGTTTTAGTTTGACAGCCAAGACAGCCATAGACAACATAGAGCCATATGTATTGTGAACACAAATAACCTTCTCAATGACGCCATCTACTGGACTGACTACTGTCCACATTCTGGTTTGGTATAAGCTCTCTAAAAAGTCAGAAGCTAATACCTTATCAAGTGCGCTCATGAAGTGCTGATCCCCATTCAGAACTGTGTTAATGAGCTGAACAAATTTACTGTGAACCTCCAACACGGACTCCACAAACTGGGTTGGCATCTAGGGGACAATGGAAGCAATAGCTGTGAGTTACATGTTAAAGGGATGTTCCACCCTAATTACATGGTGTAGTTGTCGAGCACTAGCATTCAAAGTAGTACACCACCAAAACAGTTTTTACATGCATTGATCTTAAGTATTTACTGTAGATTATCTCAATGTCTGTTTTTTTTCCAAAAAATACAACATTCAAACTGAACTCAGTAATGTGTCCGTGTTAATTTCGAAATAAAATGTCCGGTACTGTTTTAAACGTACTGAATAGATCAGACTTATTGCCTGACAAATGCACAAGTAGACCTCTCAGACTGTCTACCAAAGAGAAACCAAAATGTGCCTTTTGGATTGGAACTTCTTGCAATAAAATAAGGCTCAAAAGTGGATTTATCAATAACACATACAAAATGCAGAACGAACAAATTACTCAGAAGCAACATAGGCGTAACATATCCTTGATTTGAGTGTTCGGGGAGTGTTAAGTTATCTTTACAGAAAGACTGGAGAAACATCGAAAGTAGGTCACAATATCAAATCCAAGCGCAACATAACTACAAGATGTAAATGGAGTGGAACATCGCTTTAATGATAAAGATAAAGTGATTTAAGAAAAAAGAGCTATATTTAGGCTGCTACAGTGACTGACGTTTTCCTGAGAGAGGTTACTGGTGGCTCGGAGGCCCTCGTCGTGGATGTGGATCTGCAGCTCCTGGATCATGTGAGGTAAGCCGCTGGAGACGGCTCTCAACAGGGTGTACATGTTAGCCATGTCTGCAGAGGGAACACAGGCAAGGGAGGGTCAGACACGGAGATCTCTAGACTATACAGCAGGATAAGATATCTGATTTATAGGCCTATACAGTATCAAATTAAACCACATGCAATTCTGACGGCTCTAATCCAGCCTGCTCAATTGCCATAAGAAGATGACCTCACCTGGACCCAGATCTGTATGAGCTGAAGCCAACTCTTATGACTATCTCGGTTGTGCTAGTTTGGCATGACAATGACAGTCATGAGAGTTGGCTGAAGCGTATACAGATCTGGGAGTAGGCAAGGTCATCCCCTGACTAAGCCGTCCTCCCCTACCAGACTGACCCTCTCTCTTCTCTTGCCGGATGATGTTCTGGCACTCCCCGTGAAGAAACTGCAGGTGGTCGGCCACCATCCTCTGCTGGCATTCATGGATGACTTTGGCATAGGAGCTGGGGTGCAAGTACTTCCGACATCGCACCTCCTCATCTTTCAACCGTCCTAAAACCTAGAAAACAAGGAAGGGACGAGTTGGATTGATCTGGTAAAAGGTTAATTTGTGTAGGACGACAAAGTCAACTGGCCCAGCCCCAATAGGCTGAATGCCAATAGCCCACTAGAAATCAGCCCTGCAGTCTCCTACGACTGCACTGAGCGTGAGGAGAGCAGAGGCACCACAAGGAAATAAGTGACCGCGAGAAAAACACCAGCTACCTCGCTACTGACAACCTTCTCTGAAACTGACAACTGAAAACAGCCCGACCGAGTTGGTCTAGACACGAGATGGGACTGCAGGGCAGCGAGGCGGATCACAATAGAGAACTCAGTCATCACAACAACAGATGGACACACATACTGCCCCAGTGCCTTTTAAAGCCAGCGTGATTATCCTTTTTGCAGGGCTATTGGATAAATCTGATCATTGGCAGTGATTTACAGGTTAGTCCGGGACAGCAGCCGGGTATGATGAGTGAGCTAAACCAGGGGACTGTGATCTTTCCCTGCAGGCAAACCGTAATACACAGATTAAGCATTTAAGTCACTTCATCCACAGGATCTCTAATACACCCTCACAATTAGGGAGCCTTGTGGCGGTAGATTTGACCTCTTCATCGGATTTAAAACACACAGACACACACACACGCACACACACACACGCACACAATGCTAACTGTGCTACAGCTGGTTGCTCCATAGGTCTCCTCGGAAACACAACCGAGCACCGACTGTGTGCACAGCTGCTCCACAAGTCCTTGAGGCCTCTAATAGAATAACACCAAAGAAACAGAGCTGATACGACCCACATGAAAATACCTTCATGTATTGTAATATGAAATTACAGTTGTGTTGCATTATTGATCTAATATTTTCATAATATCCTAACATCAACAGTTTGTCTCCAGAGAAGCATAGCAGAAGCAAAGGTAAAGCATTGATCGTCACAACAGACTGGTTTATTTCTGGCTATATTCAACATTTGGACCATAATGCGAGAAAAACAGACACATTTACGTAGTTACTAGTGTGTTTCATTTGTTTTTCAACCAAACCCTCAGGCCACACCTGGAGAGCAGCTTGACACAGGCCCACCCAGGAACCCACACTACCTGCTGCCATCTTACCTTTTCCATATACTGTGAGCAGTTGGATTCTTGCAGTAAATTGGAGGCTTCCTGTTTGTAATACTCTCCCGTTTTCGTCAGAAATGGCCCTTCGAAGATTTCCTGATAAAACTAAAAAACAGGAAGAGCATGGGTGAATTGGGAGAACACACAGAATGCAAGTACACACCCATGCCAGAGGCACAGACATACAGTGTTATATACATTACCACAGACAAGGCATGAGGTTCGAATTTTGTTCTCCTGATTAGGATGTAGTGAGCTGCCCAATGTCAGAGGAAACATGCATTCAATGATGAGTTTCTTTGGAAAAGATGATTACTGTGCCTACTACCTAGATCCTACGGTATATATAAAAGATAATAATGTCTTGACTTGATTTCTTACTTCAAGCTATAATAACATTAACTGTCCTTTAACAGCTTAGCACCAATGCTTACCTTCAGAGGAAACTTTTTCTTGTACTGTTCAACATGAACAAAGGAGTTGATAACCCCATGGATTACTTTCTGGTTTGGGTCCTCACCACAACGGTCACTGGAAGAGAACAAGCTCTATTAGGGCGAGGCTATGTCTGACAATCATTAGCAAGTAGGCACCACAACACAGTGTGACAAAGTACAGCACTTACTTACTTTCAATTTCTAAAATATTATCAAACAGTATATGCAAGTAGGAACAAATGCCAAGAGCTGAATAATCAAAAGCAATTGGCCTAATTAGAAGTACAATTTGAGGTTTTAAATTGCAGTAAGTAGTCTAACACCACCGCTCTAATCGTGACAATAGCTGCTACCCAAAAGCTACTGCATGTTACAGCAGAGAAAAATGTACTCTTATGACCTTCTCAAATGAAAAGGGGTAGACTTGAAGGTTGTCAATCAAAGGCCAACAGCAATTTAAGAAAACTATGCATTTTTCCTCAGACACTTCTCCAAGCAGTTCGGACTGCCGAATCCAACACAGAGCCTAAGTTAATAACTAACTTTTTGATTTCATTCAGCAGCATCCGGATCAGGACAGCTTGCAGGGGCTCAATCATCAGTTTCCGCCACATGTCTAGTGCTAGCTGGAATGTCAAAGGGGGTCAAGATGTAAGCATGTCACATTTTACAACAACACACAAAGTGGACACATTTCCACTTATGTTGTGCTATGTGTATTATGACACTGAGTCTCTTGGTGTGAGTTGACAGAAATGTTTACCTCTCCAATCTCCATGAGTGGTTCGTTCATGTCAACCCCGCCATAGCCATACTGTAAGTCTGCCTCAGTTAGTTTGTTCTTCTTGATAAACTGTGTGTTCAGGTACCTGCATTGGAGAGGGAGATCTTTAC
Organism: Argentina silus; assembly: GCF_951799395.1. Lineage (NCBI taxonomy): Eukaryota > Metazoa > Chordata > Actinopteri > Argentiniformes > Argentinidae > Argentina > Argentina silus. Next base: position 7,248,479 of record NC_139655.1, on the reverse strand, counting down.
CAAACATGTAATATTACAATGATAACACTCAGAAATGTTGCTGATGTACAGAGTTGGACCAAAGTAGTGGTGACTACTGTAGCAGGCTGTGAGAAACTCAGAACTGAAGTTGACTATGGTGTGTGAATGGCCAAGGTCCGCTGGGTCAACCAGCCCACAGAGATAGCTGACAACAACAGGACAACTGTCATACAGACACGCTCACTTTGGAGTGCTGTCGTCAAAATGATGTGCCGCTGGCTCAGTCTAAATGACAAGTTGTTTTCACAGCTGTGCTGTCAACTTGGATCAGCAGGACACTGACGAGGCTCACCCCAGCCTCTTACACTCAGATTCTAAGCCATACAAAATGCCGGGATGACAACTTACTAAATTACCACTCTAATAAAAAAAAAAGAAGTGGAAAACAAAGTGAGCTTGTTGTAGGGTAATGTCACCAGTTTTCCATCTGCTTATGTAACATGTGAAATATGACAAAGCACATGTCTGCTTTCTATAGCATATGATGGCAATGACTCTTCCTCGTGGTCTCTCTCTCTCTCGCTCTCTCACACACACACACACACACAGTTTGACAGGGAGCACATGTAAAAATAGATCTGATGCCTCTCCAAGGGGTATTGTTTTTCAAATGAAACAAGAGGACACAGTAAACATCTTTTGGCACTTCAAAGTTATGCATTAAAAGGTAATATGTCCAATAATTAGATGATGCACTACAAGCCGATGATGAACTGCAAGTCGATGATGAACTGCAGTGTCCATGCACCTTGGACTACATTTGTGGGGAAAAGTACTAGCCCTAGAAATAGCCACAATTCAACTAGCCACGGTTAACATTGCTTCATACCTAGTGGCTAAATCCAGTTCTCCTTACAGGACTCAAATGAACTGACCTGAACAATTTGAGAAAATGGTGCTAAACTAACCATTAGGGTGTCATCAAGTAATAGAAGATGTTCAGAAAAAGCTAAGAATTACCTGTACAAGCAATCCATGTAGTCTGCTCCCTTGCTGTACTCCTCCCAGTATCTGTGATACATCACTAATACCTTCTCCTCAGACTCCAGAACTTTCTGAAATACACAGGCACAATATATTCCTGTCATCAATGGTATCATGGAGATGTGTTTTAACTGACACTCAGTACATATGTGAACACTTTCCTCAAATGATGATGGATGTTTACCTTGTACAACTGCCGGACATGGTTCTCCAGAAATACCTTTGTCTCTGTGTACAATCTTTCACCCAGGGGCTCTGGGTATGCAACACACAAGGCATAAATGTCACTGATTTAAGAGTTAAGGAAAGTAACTCATTACACTTTGCATGGAGGAAAAACATGTGATGAGATCATTATTCTTTTCAGTTTGAGAGGTGTTAGGTTTAAGAAAACAAAGTTACAGCTTTATGACATGACCATGTAATTCATGCAGACAAAAGTATAAATTACTAGGCAACACATTTTTACAGGCTGAAAGCTCTGACTTGTTATCAAAGCTTTTTTTCGTGCAAGGCTTAAACCAGAAAGGATACGAGAACCGGTCATTCCATGTGGCTCTCTCCACATAATCAAGCATCACAACAGCCTTGATTGTCGTCAGTAGCTTGTTCCATGTCTCATCAAAATCCACCACCCGCGGCTTTAAGGACATTGTATGACTTCTTCTTTAGGCTGATGTAAAGAGAAGAGAATGTTGTTAGTTGCATTGGACATTACAATAATATTATAGTAACCATAACATGTAGCAAACCAAAATGCACTAACAAAAAAAGTGTCAAGTTACAGCAATAGAGTCAAAGAATATATACTAAATAAACCCCATGCAAATTAGGAATAAACTAGGCCCAAATCAGAAGATAAAGAAACTGACAAAACAAAGTGTCCTTACTCTAATAATTAATCATTTGTTATTGGGATAAATCTATTGAATTGTCTTCAAATACTAACAATATTTTCAACATACATGTGCATTGCAGAAATTATCAGAATAAATATTTCAAGTGCTGCTATGTGATTTAATGAGAAGTGACATTAATTTGACAATGAATGGTTAGCTTGTGAATGTAGCCATCATAACAATCTAGCAATCAGACAGCTATTCATCATGTACAAGACAGGTTGATGTAGCTAACCTACTACATCTCGAAGACCATCAATGATCCAAGCTAATAATAAATGGTTAGACTGCTCCACCAAATTCACGGGTTTATAGGCTGACTGACAGAGTGTAAACAATTACCTCGGAGACAATATATGTCTTCGTCATATAACTACGAGTACAGCTTTATTTGTGTATGTATAGCAATGCAATTTGCATTATTCATACATGATATTAGCTAGTTGAACTGTCACAGGTAGGAAGATGAGTTTCACGCCAACCTTAGTTTATCCCGCAAGTGTCTAGGGAAGGCCTGGTTAGCAAGTAGCTATCCATTTCATTCGTCATTCAAGACTGCTAGCCACCACTTGCAGCAGGGAACTAACATTACAACATGCCGCCGGCACACATATTTCTCCTACTCATTAAACTCATGTCGAGAAGTCAAATTTCTCTTAAATGATTACTTGTATACTACTGGCTAGCTAACCCGACCACAGTTATGGAGTAGCACTAGCTAGCTAAAATATGGAGCAAGCTAGTCCCTGCCGCTGCTTAGCACTTCTGACTGCAGTCTGCAGCTACGGTTTTTTAGCCTCGGCAAACCACTGTCTGTGTGAGTGAGTTAGCTGCTAGCTAGCTGTTTCAAGCTAGCGAGCCTCCTAGCCTATGACTTTCTGACATTTACACTGACAACACGGTGCAACGTTGTATTATTGTTTACAAAAATACGTTAACAAGGTTACGCGAAGGTTTCTGAAAGATCCATACCTCTGGTCAATATATTGTTGTTATTAAAACTCAAGTTCCTCCGCTGTCAAAGGCTTGATCTCTTTCGCTTACAGGTCTTCCATTACCCTACCTCATGGAATATACCTAAGTATCAGCTGGAGGGGTATACATTGCTGCCATAGCTCCGCATTTTGCAATTACTTCGCAATTATCACAAAAAACGCAGGAAAGCTCAATGGGAATTATGTAAATGAAAACATTGAGTGTGATAAATGTCAATAATACAGATACAAGCGATTAGAAAGCGCGTGTAAAACAACACTGTATGGAAATGTCATCCCGATTTCATAATGGTATCGGCGTAAGCTACGGGTACCTATTTGCGAACTGTCAGAGCAAATCGCGTATTCTGATATTATGATTGCATGTCACATACTGTAAATTAGGTTTAGGGAGAAATGTTGGTCTACATCTTAATATCTCTTTGATTCTGCTTGCTGGACTTTGGGTCTAGTTCAATGTCACTGCATTCGCAAGTCAGTATACCTCACAGGAAAAATAAAGTTGTGTTGTATTGGATTGTAATGTGAAGTGAAATCAGTTCACCCACTGATTTCAGACATGCCATGTTATTCTCATATTTGTTCTGAAATTTTCATATTTATTTCCGACAAGCTGGTTGATGTCAGTCTATGTCAAAACGGCCTATATATTCCATGATTCTATTCATTTTATTTATATTTCTATATACAGTAGGAGGTTTGCATGTATGTTTCAAACATGCACATTGCACAAAAAGCTTTAGCTAGCATATATCAAACACTTGCAATGATCTCAGTGTGGTTGGGCATAATTCCAATCCCCATCCCCTCCAAAAAAGATACTAATCAATTAGACCAATGTGAAGTGATTGATCTTAAATCATATTATACACCATATTTCTGAACATGCACACATGAAGTGGTAATAAATCCCAATGGCATCCAGCCAAATCTGAATAGTATGACTAAGGATCTATATATAGATTTTATCTTGCCATGCACAAACGCAACGTTCCAAGTCAGTTAGCTCTCTGCCCAATCAAAAACGTAAATTATATATATAATGTTCATTTGCACGCGCATATGACCATTATCATTTTTGAATAAATACGGTTATACTTCATTGAGCTCCACATTTTGGTTGTGACTGTTTTGCCCTGGCTAAACACCGCTGATTAATTTAGATGTTCATTTGTGCACCAGGCTCCTTTGAAATTTGACAGATCGAAGAAATATTAAGAGCTGACGTCGGTACTGCGTGTGATTTTGCTCTCAGATCAAAATCTGTGACGAGGCAAAATCGTACTAGCTAGCAACGTAGCACGAAAAGCTGGTAAGTTAGCTAGCTAAACTATATAGCTAGATAATCCACCATACTAGCGCATGATAAACGTTCGATTCCGTCATTACTGCATAATTGTATCTAGTAACATACGATAGTATAATTATTTCCACTAATGTAACTGAGAGCTAGCGTGCATTAGCTACTAGCATACTAGCTAGCTAAATTGAACAATCCAGTTGACGGAGACACCCTCCTCCGTCTCATCTGCACTGATAAGATGGTGAAAGGTATTTCCTACCTATCCATTCAAGTTATTTCTGGTCAGTGCGGCTAGCTGGGCCTACAGTATGTTGGAAAGGAGGGAAGTTGGGTTAGAAGTCACTGTAGACTACTTGGGGTAATTTATCCACATCTGCAATAATCCAGAATTGAGAGCAAACAATATGTGTTTGCTAGCTATAACTATCTCTTTTTTTAATTTATGATTTACATATAATTAGCCCACCCCATTGTTCTTCACCAGACAACTATCATGGAGAGAGATGACTCTAAAACTCAAGAGCAGCCTAGCAGCGCTTTGTCCTCACTAGCACAGGTACAATTTAAAGTTTAGAATACTTGAGTTCCCCAACCAATTGTAAGCACAGCGTATGATTGGCTGTATAACTAGCTGACAGTAAAGTTGTAAAGATATGATAATGTTGGTCCATAATATCAGTGTTTCAAAGATAACTGTGAGTGACAGTTAGGCTACATTTGGTATATTAAAATGAAAATAATTTCAGGTTGCAGCAAGAACAAGATCTGTGGAAAGAGAGTCAAAACAGGATGTTTCTAGCACACACAAAAAGAGAGAGCTTCCCCCCAGACGACCATACAGGTAAATGTTATCCTTACCCTTTAGAGCTGGGCGATATGGAGGAAAAACACTTATCACAATAATTTGAACAATTGACCTCAATAATGATAAATGCAACGATAAATCTAATCAAATCATGATCAACTTTTTTGGAAAAAAAAAAAAAACTTTTTTGTTTAAAACCAAATTGAGCTCAATCAAACAAGTTTGAAAATTCAACGAGGTCTCCATGAATAATTATCAGCATCACTTGTATTATTCTCCTTGCTTGAGGTAAGCGAGGTGCGCTAAGGGTGGCAGTGATTGGTTGCTGCGTTTCGGTAATAAAAAAAACAAGGATACAGATGCAGAAATCTGTCGCCGAATACACTGGATATGGTTCGTTTGGATATGGTTCTAACATTGCAGGATAATTGTGTAATCACAGAAATTACTGTAATATGCCAAATTACATCGATATGAGACCTGAAATGTCGGTGTCAGTAAATTTTCCCCAAAAAATTCAACTCTACCTTGCCATGAATGAAGAGTGTAGAATAATAAAGCAAACATCTAATTGTGGACAATTGTATGTTTCTCTTTAGAAAAACTCAAAATGAGATGTTATCAGATGCATCAGTTGTGCCTAAAATTGATGCGGGGAAACAAGCAGAAGAAGAGGAAGCCCCCTGTGCCCCTTCAGGGCAAATGTCAACAACTGTTTATCAGACCAACCATGGCCAATACAGTAAGTCTTTCTCGAAGTGGGAAGTGTTGGAATTTGAAAGGAAAAGACATATTGAGCCCAGAATTTGAAATGACTGTTTTGGTTGCATTTCATTTTACAGTTCAGAAATTCCAAGGTAGGGAGCTGGAGCGTGAGTGCTGTAGTCTCTGTACTCACATCACCCCCATGGCAGTGCAAAATCAGCCATTGTCACTTTCTCCTCTCTCTCTTTCCCACTGTTGCAATAGATAGGAAAAAATAGTTAATGGGAGGGGAGGGGAGGGGAATGGAAACAGATCAAAATTAGCACTAGTCGTCCTAACGGAGGTCCACGGTCGCGATGTGACACTTTATAATAAAATAACTACTGTTGTGATACCCATGTCTTCCTCCCTCCCGGACTTTTCCTATAAGTGTTTTTAACATAATAGCGTTCTTACAATTTCAAAATCACACATAGAAAAGAATCGAGAAGCATTTTCATGACTACCACACCTTTTATGACAGCCAACATCTCCAAGTTTTACGTTTTACATTTTAGACATTTAGCAGATGCCTTTAGCCAAAGCGACTTACAACAAGTACATTGTACAGTGAATCATCTATACATCAGTCATCATAAGAAAAACAAATCTATGCTAGGACCAGGGGCCATTGGCAGTCACAATGCTAAAAGATGGAAGAATTACTCTTTTTTCTTTTTTCATTTCATTATTTTTATATACAGTAGAGAAACTTTACAGGGGGGTAGTGGGGATGAAGAGGTCTTTAGGAGGACAGTAAAGATGTAGCCTGAAGAGATAGGTCTTCAGTCTACAGCGGAAGATAGGTAGTGACTCTGCAGTCCTGACAGCAGTGGGAAGCTCATTCCACCACCAGTCACATCCTGAGACGCAATTAACACCTGTCCCCAAAGTGCTAGCCTTACCGTAGCTTTACCCTCATCATAGTGATTCAATGGTGATGGCTTACCCATTTCAACCATAATGGGTCGCACACATAGGGCCCCAATTTGATTCAGCAAATAGTGCTGAGCAGAGCAAAAAATACCTTACAACTCAGAATACAGCATGATTTTTAATCCATTAATCCAATTTATCCATTGTTAAAATCAAGCTACAGTAAAAATAATGCTGTAGATTATTCAGCTGTAATTATTCAGTCAGAGTTTTTGTAATTAGTAAGTTATTTGCATGATCAATGTGTGATTACTGTACCAGTGCGCACCCAGCCTCTGAAGAAGATAAACATACCCTTTATCACACCCGTATGTCAAAACGCAGAGTTTTGCTCTCAGTTTATTTAGATGTTGTTTTCAGTGAGCATCCTATGATATCTCCTCCTGTGTGTATATGAAGGCTACAGTAAGTGTGTCTGCGTAAATACCAGTGATGTTGATAACAATACCTAAAGTCTGCATTCAATGTGTAATGATATGGATAATGGATGAGGCAAACAATTGTCTATAATGCGCTCCACTTTTGACTGCGGGTTAAAATACGTCCGTCAATATGCTATACAGTATTCGATGTGTAGCTCTTTAAAATACAAAATGTGTTTTTTCTAAGTCCTGACTAAACACAACCAGTGCATAATAAACTTTTTGCATGGTATTGATCTAATTCGATGATTCATTACACTGTTACACTAACGTCAACAAATGGACGTCTCCGGACCTCACTCTGTGTTCTTTATTAGTAATGACGGGCTGCGGCTTCTAGTTAACAGGTATTTTCTTAGAAACTGCATGGTACATTAGTAATTACTTACGTACTCATTTGTTTATCTGAGATTTGTTATAGCAAGCACCACTTGTCACCTTTTGTTACCAGGTTGTTTTACCAATTTATTTGAATTCTTTGAAAGAAGTACCAGAAAGTACACATTGTTACCACATGATTACCAACAATAGTTATACCAGGTACGTGGAAACTAAACTGCTATCAATTTGAGCATGCAAGTGTGGTAAGTTGTGTAAGGATATGCATACATTCATACATTCATAGTCTGTTACTTCTATGTGTTTGTTCCCCTCAGTTGCCTTCACACAGGGAGGTGCCATCCAGTTTGCCGGCTCAGGAGCTGAGGGTATGCAGGTCATGCAGCCTCTGACCATGTCCAACACAGGGGCTCCCCAATCTGCTGCAACCATTATTCAGTACTCAGCACAGACAGGCGATGGCCCTCAGCAGTACTATATGTCAGGCAACAAGATGGTGGTACCAGGTAAATACTCCAGAGGTCTTCAATATTATCATATAGCCTAGAGGTGGGCATAATCAGGCTACTGCATTTCATGTTCATTGGTCATAAATAATGGTGTGTACTGTATTCGTAGTAGAAGTAGTAGTAAAGAGAACTATACATTCGATACATATATATATATATATACACGTTGTACATGTAGAATTCTTCTCCTAAAGTATGTAGCTTGAATTTGAAGCCCAAAAAACTTGCCAAGAAGTTAAAAAAGACTGTTTTGGAGGTTCAAAGGAAGTCCTGTGATGCCATGCAAAGAGAATGAGCATCAATAAGTTAGCATACTCATCTTCCAGCAGAGGGAGTCCCTGTTTTGCTCAAGGTAGCGCTGATGCGTGCAACTCTGTTGAATACGATGTTTTACTTGTGTACATTTTCCCCTGCAATACATGAAGTGTAAAGAATCAGAGATTCCATACCATATGGGTTTATGCTGTAAGGCTTCCTCCCCATCCTCTTTCAGAGGTGCGGATATGGCAGAATAATTTTTCTGTCTTATTAAAACATGTATGAGAAGCACCTCTGTAAACCCACACTTATGCGTTCTGTTCAATTCTAGCCATGAATTATTTCCAAATAGACAAAAGACAAAAGCAATAGACTGGTGTAGGGGGAGGGCCCACAGAGCAAACCATGGCATTGACATCAGGAGGCCAATGATGTCATCGTGATGTCAATGCCCGTAATTGTAATTGCACACATAGCTGCTGATTTAGAAACATTTCAGTTAGATAGCTGAAGGAGAGGGGTCTCACGTGGATCACTTAGGAGTAGATATGGCTTTTACCTGGCTGAGGCTGAGTTAGGTATGTACAACCATTGGCATTATTATAAAGTTGCAAAGAAATAATTGAACTGTGGATGGAACTCATCCACTCTGTGGTGCACTGCTACGCCCCATCTCAGCTTTTTGATTCATTATTTTTGTATGATATCACAATAATATTTGAGTTGGCTACAGATAGATAATAGGTCAAATAGAATGAAGACTTACCATGAATCATAAATGTATGTGTTGATATCCTGAGATCTGGGCTTTTCAGATATGCCATAGGAACAGTTGTTGTGTTGCTCAGGATCTGTTGTTAGACACTGATATGTAAACATGAATATGTATTAAAATCCTTGAAAGAATGTCTGCGTTAACCTTTTGTAAAACAAAATAGCCTTGGAAATGTCAGTCCCACCGTTTCTCTTTTAAAACAATAATCTGAATTCAACAAGCTGAATACGATTGAAGTATTACTCACAGTGTGTTTCCCTGTTTATTCAGCTCGCTCTCTCTCTCTTTCTCTCCCTGAAAAGCCTCAATGCTCAGCCCACTCACAGCACACAGCTGCTGACGTCACTAGTGTCCTAGAATTGGCCCCCAGCAGGGAAAAGTAAATGCTAACTAGCAAATAAGATGCACATTGACGTCAATCCCAGTGATGACAGACCCTAACCCTTTTGCGAGAGCAAGACTTTATGGAATGAATTTCTGATCCTTGGAAATGGATCAATCTTTTCTGAATTGTTTTTGATGTCGTTATGGGCAGACTTGAATAGGCAATTTGTATGCCTTTTTTTTCAACTAAGTGTTTTGTAAATATGATTTATTTCTCCTTTTGTGTTATGTCATGGTAACATAATGCTGAAGTGGATTACAGTGTAGTAAAGTAACTTTTTTAAATGCTAATTTTACGTGATTTATTTTATGTAAATGTTATGTGAGCATTAGCATTTGCAGTATATAAGCAGGAAACTAATCAATACTGTGTTTGGTGTTATAGAAATGCGGCCTGTAGAGAAAGCATAACAACCATTACATAAAACATTTTTTAATTATTAAGCTACAAAATGTCATTACATATTGATGTGTGCTTATTACAAACACGCTCATACCTCTCTAAAATGGCTTCACACACTAACTCCCTGGTGTATCTCTTCCCCAGCTGCCACAGGTGACATGTCAGCCTACCAGCTCCGCACCCCAACCTCCAGCCTGCCCCAGGGAGTGGTGATGGCAGGTTCCCCCAGCTCACTACACAGCTCCCAGCCTGGGGGCGATGAGGCCACGCGCAAGAGAGAGCTCCGCCTCATGAAGAACAGGTAGTCATTTCGACAAGTCCCTCAGCACCATACCATCCCACAGCCTGATCACACTCATCTCCTGCCTGACTAATCACAGATCATCACTCACTGGAAACCATAAAACATTTTCAAACATGCTACAATGATAACAAATGCATGTGCTGTAAGCCTGCTACGTCCGCTTCCACATCTACCTGGGTTTTTGTGTCTAATCACTGCTGAATGTTCTTGGTCTTTGTTGGGTCCCTTGGGCTTTGTTGTGCTTTAACCTTATAAAAGGAGAAGCTATTTGTTAAGAATGGCTTGATGACATTTTCCTTTGCTACCGCATGATTTTTCTCTTCTGCATGCTGCACGATGTCCTGATTTTGCATGGAGCAAATCATTAAGTCTCTCATATAATGATGATAAGTTTGATAATGATCTTCTGTATGATCAGGCTATTGATGTTGTGGGCCAAGATAGTGTCAACAACAAGATAGTGTGAATTTGTTTATAGGCCTACATACTGTTATAATTCAAGCTAACTCTACATTGTTTAGTGTAGTAGTTGGTTACCTAGATTAGATAACAGATTATTGTTGTTAACTCTCAGATGTAGTTCTCTGATGTATATTGGATACTGGATTTAAGTGAAACGCAACTCAAGTTATTTTGTTCTTGGCTAGCAGTCTTTTCATGGAGGCTGTGTGTTGTCGCTTCCAGGGAAGCTGCCCGGGAGTGTCGCCGAAAGAAGAAAGAATATGTCAAATGTCTCGAAAACCTCGTGGCTGTGCTCGAAAATCAAAACAAGACTCTTATTGAGGAACTTAGAGCTCTTAAAAACACATATTGCTACAAAGCTGAATGACCGTTGATTCAGTCCAGTGGGACTGCTAAATGCTTGAGAGTGTGCAGTTTACAGATCGCCGTAAGGGTCTCAGGGAGAATCCACTCTCACACACACATTGTCCATTCTGCTCCATGTGTTTACAAGACAATAAATGTCGATGTTTCTATGGTCATTCTGTGGCCGGACAGTTCTCTGGTCCGGTCTGGAGCAAGTAAATATTATGGGATGCTCCTGTTACTTTTTGCAGGGATGCTGCCAAAGAGTGCCGGCGAAGGAAGAGGGAGTATGTGCGCTGCCTGGAGACTCGCCTCACCATGCTTGAGGCCCAGAATAAAAAGCTAATGGATGAGATTCAATATTTCAAGGAAATGTGTGGTGCTGAGTCAAGTTAAGAGTAGACAAAGCATCCAGTACACTCTGCCAAGACATAATACAGATATCAATGCCTTTGATACCCAGCTACTGTATACAACATTCCATTTTCTTTTTCAATAAGACAATGCCCATGGTTGTCAAATGATGCTTTTCACATTTATTTTATTCATAAATGCTAAATGTGTATTGAAGATCTTATTTATTTTATTATTTACTAGGAAAAATGGTTTTAGTAATTTTTCTTGAATGAGATTCGGAGAGCCAGGCCTTCACATAGCTTTTGCACGCAGTCTTTCCTTCAGCTGTTGAATACTGAAGGCTTTACCCCAGGATAATTTTACCAAGTTGTTGTTAGCTTGGAAACCTACCAGCGCACAACGAGCAATGTGTATGTCTAATAGGGATATATATTTTTTAGACGTTATTGTACTATTTAATTAATATTTATTTACTTGTTATTTTTCATCGTAAGAGAGCTTTTAGATACACTGTACTTGTATCTAATTTTTGTGTTGTTTGTATTTTCTGTCTCTACAAACATGAGACTGAGTATGGGCTGAATGTGAATAAATGTATTTATGACATTTCACAAATTCAAAATGGAGGGACCACATGGGCTTTTCTTTGTTTTGTGTTTAAATGTATGTTGAATTGGATCCAGCTGAAATAACACTCATTGCAATTCTCTATTCTGTATTAGTTTCAGTACGGTACATTTCATTAATGATATGCTTCTCGTAATGCTTTGATATAAATTGGATTGTCAAATAAAACGTTTTACCCAGGATTGAACATTTTTTGTGTAGAATGTCTGTTTGGTAAATGAAAGATATCATTGAAATAACTTTCTTATTGCACAGTTACTAGTATACTGTAGTAAGTGGCTATACTACGCATGCTGGAGCTGACAAGACATATAGCATTAGTATTTCAAATAACTGTGAAGTTCCTTATGTCATTTATATAAACTCTTATGCAAAGGCCATGGTATGTAGGCCCAACACAATGTTTTATCACTTGTTGATTCTCAACCTTGGGGTTTTCATTACAGAACATGCTGTGCTGTACTTTGAATGGACTGACTCAATTCCACAGTTCTCAAGGCTGCTGTTTCTGTCTTTGAGGCAGCAATGTCTTTTTCTCCCTTTTCTTCCCTTTTTTGCCACAGTTCATTGCAATTATAATGAGGAAAGTATACAGTAAGTTATTGAAAGATAAAGTCATAACACAAACTGAGCTTCATTATATTGGTGGATATGTTAGACTGTATCCAGTATTTCTCCATTGTCTTTTAACCAGAACTGATGGTAATAGAAGTAGTGTTGCTGTGCCAGCTCTCTGTTGCACCAGATGCAGTCCAGTCCTGAGCAAGTAAACCTCTGGTAATGCAGGACTGTTGTGAAACAGTCTTCCTGTCCTGTCTATTACGAAACACACTGAACTTGCACCCTGTTACAGACAAAAGACTGAGGAGGAGAGGAATTACAAGAGCAAGTTCGCCACACCCTGAGCAGATAAAAAGAGAGAGTGTAGGCCTACTAGTCTGTCACAATTCTAATGATAAGGAAGTTAACCTTACTCTGAGAAGCCTTCATGTGCATTTATTCATACATTTTGTGTATGATATGCCTTCTCATAATTTCTTATTCAAATAATGGTGCAAAGATTCGATTCACTGGAAGCCATATTGCTACGTATATAAAGAGCCTATAGAGCCCGGACTATAGAGCCCGTTTTAAATGGAATTGTCCATACTGTATAAGGTTGTTGCTCTCCCTAGCGGTCAATCAGTGCACTCACTCCAGCACGTGAGATTGAATGTTTTGATTGGAGATAACGGCTGCGTTCAAACTGCCGCCTTGCATTCTATGTAGAGCATATACCAAGTACGGTACAAGAACGCATTTTGGAACAGAGCCAATGTCTCCACCATGTGGTTACACATAATAAGTAGGTGATTTTGCATCTACTGGCTTTTTTGTGTCATATTTTAAAGAAACATATATTATATACATATATTAAGTTGACACAAAAATAACCTTAAACTTTTTTTCTCATATGTCAATGATGTTTTTTTGTTAATTTTCAAAAGCATTTTATGTATGGATTCCACTGATGTGCACTGTTTTTTCATTGTCACCCAGACTTTTGATATTCTGGTTCTCAATAAAAAAAAGTGTTGATATGAACATATTGAATGCACCTTTTAAGAAAAACCAAATAAATAGAAAATGTATATATAAAAGCCATTTAGTGTTGGGGGTTTTTAAATACGAAACACACATGTCACCCAGTATTGCTTAATTACCATCACGATATACAAAGGGAAGTTCCACAATCAACTTTGTGGGCTTGCAAAGTCTTATTTTGGCAGTGGAAACATTTTAAAGATGGTTTGGACGATAGAGATTTGCTGGGTAGCTGAAATAAAGTGACATACTTTAGCAGGCTGGACCAATGGATAAAAGATGGTCAGCGGATAGGATAGCCAGATAGATGAGAGAAGGTGAGAAAGATAGATAAATAGATAGATAGATAGATAGATAGATAGATAGATAGATAGATAGATAGATAGATTTTTGAGTTGCAAAAAACTTAATAACATAAAAAGTTGAATAGGTATCAAAATCAAAGGTCATAGCTACTCGAGTAAGATAACAGTTTATAATAATAGAGTTTTTTCTAAAGTTTGTGTCCTTGTACATGAAATGTGACAGTGGACACATGGATTTCATAAAGGGAGATTTCAATGTTGATGCCCATAAATGTAAGAAAAATCTAGGTAAATATTTTTATTTTATGTCATTAGCAAATAGGCTATAATTTAATCAAATTATGTTACAAATTTGAAATTGGTGACAATTATTCAAACTGATTAAATGTTACCGGAACATGCAGTGCTTTGATTAATTATTAGTCTTGCTTCTTACAGCTTTGCGTTTATTTGAAGGCAGTCTGAGGTAGGTTAAAAAGTAACCGGAGCTTGTAGTGCTTATTTGATACATTTTCAAGGATTTTATAGTATTATTTGAAAACTGTCAATTAGCCAAAAGGTATGGTCTGAGGTGCGCTCTCCTCTTTGCACCATATAATGACGAGACCTATCATTCACCCAAGTTTCCTCAAAATTGTCCCAGTGGTGTCGGAGATAAAGCGTGTGACATACGAACGGACAGTAAGCGATTTCATTGTGGGTGACAATTAAGCTTTCATTGTGTGTATTTAGGATACATTCTATGCTAGCTGTTCAACTGGACATAGCATGCTGGAAGGCCTGCCATTTGTGACGAAAAAAATGTAATTACCATCACATTTAGGCATGAAAATGCTCAATACATATGATTAAAAAATGGTTAACAATATGATTTCATACAAATTGACATACATATGATTGATATTTAATATCTTAAAACACAATTACATTTTCAACTAAAATTACCAAATGATGTGATGGTAATGACATTTGCCCTTGGCTATCTATATACACATTGAAGTGATACAAATCTCTAATTCTTAAATAGTAGGTCTCTGTTACTATCAGATCATGTTTCTAGACTGAGTGAAGAAAAAATTCAGATAGATAAAAAGCTGTTTCATGAGGTTACAGTTTCTAGAAAAGTTAACAGCCAAAAGTGCCCGTTGTTGCAGAATCACCCAACTATAAACTACACTGCATCTATGGTCATGAAATTATCCTTATCATTCTCACCCTCATGTTGAAGTATTAAAGGAAGGCCTAACTCTTCAGCTCCTGTAGGCTTCAAACCTTCTCTTTCGCCTTGTTTATTACAGGTGGATCAACAATGTACTGCTCCTGCTAATAAGTTACCAGTTCTCTTTCTGTTCTCTTTCTGTTCTCTTTCTAAAAAATACCTGTTTCTGACTAAATGTAATGGCTTTTCTAGACCAGTAGGATGCAGTAAAGCACCACTAATAGCATGGATATGCCTACAATACAGACATAACAGTAAAATGTTGTAGCAAATAACCCCATTATTTTCTATTTTCATGAACACAGTCTATAAAAGCAGTCTGAGCATTGAAGATCTATCATTGGCTAAAAAAGAATGGACTTTCCTTGGATTATAAAATCAGGATTCTCCATTGTTTACATTAACTGTCACTAATCCAGATGATTTGCTGATGATGATTTTAGAGGACAGCCGATTCAATATCACAGTCAAGGAGAGCGTGTATTCTGTCTGGTCAGTCTTCAAACCAAATATCACTGGTTGGAATAATGTGAAACATTTTGAATTACACCAAATCTTTAGAACTATCAATGTTGTCCAGCTTTTATAAAACAAAAGTGTGTTGTTTGTTGTCTGATTATGACTATTGGGAAAAGGGTCAGGAAAAAGATCAGCGATTGAATGCAGTGCCCTCCATGCAGTTCAATCAATATCCCTATAGCCTATTAAACAAACAAAAAAGGTATATGGGGTTAATAATATGTAAGCCCAGCCTTGTACAGTGTTTCAGAATCATAAAACCAACAGCTTCACTGTTTACAAGGTTAACATTTAAGTAGTTATATCACTTTTGATGTGCTTTGTCGTTAAGTAAAGAGACAACATAGCCTGCATGATTATTATTATTATTATTATTATTTTATTTTTTTATTTTTTATTTTTTTTATATAACAACACTGCACTGCTTGAGGGGACAGAGTAAACAGGCCTGCTACTTCAGCTACTGTATTGCAATAGTCACATATCACCATTTGGGTGCGAGCTAGTTTGTATCCACCCACTTGAACCGGAACCTTTTCAATGAAAAGGCTACAGTGTTGCGCTTTTGGCTGCGTCGTCCACAATGTAGTACCAGTATTTCGGTTTATCGGAGGCTTACTCTATTAGTGATTAAATAGTAACATAATTGCAAATTTGAGTTGAATTGTAAGGCCAACGACGACAGTGACACTTGTGCGTGCGTGGGCAGAGCAGATTTATGCGTACTCCGAGAGATTTGGCAGAGGGGGAGTACCATACTGATTTATTTGTCTATTTTTTTTTAAATGGCTTTGCATTACAGCTGCTGCAAATCAGGACAGGACAAGGGTGTGTAACCTGTCGGATATTATTTGCAGTTCTATCCTCGCTACCCAAGTATCCGCGTTACCGCCCCGTTTTTCATCGGTGCGTATAGTGGTACACTAGAGGAAGACGGAATATATATTGTAGCGATCAGTGGGCTCCTACCACAGAAACGTAAGGATGGGGAATACTACCTCCTGCTGCGTATCGTCGAGCCCCAAGCACCGGAGAAACAACCATTCGAGGCTAGAACCCTATCGCCCCGAACCGGAGCTGAGTAGGGAGGATACTGGCTGCAACCTTCAACACATCAGCGACAGGGAAAATATGGATGGTAGGAGTACATTCATGCCTTCTCTTCACTCATAAAGATGCTGAGATCATCACAGAATGGAATAAACACGATTTATGTATAGTTCTATTTGTTATTGCAAATGTAAAATGTATAAAACCATAGCCGGTGTACTCAGTGTTGATGTGCTGTTCCTTCTTGGGAAAAAAATGCCCCATCACCATTAGGGAACAAAATCCATTAAACTTGCTTATTCAGTTCCCCTTTCAGATAAGTTATTGATTTTGGACTTTAAGTCATTGCAAGGGGGGCAGTCTGTGATGTCCCTCTCTGCACTCGTGGGACTGCTGCCCAGGGAAGGGGGGGGGTCCACCCATCCTGCCAGGCCCCTCCCCAGGACTGTTCAATGGGTGTGCTGTGGAAGGCATGACGTGATGCAGGCCAAAGGGTCTCCGTCATCATCTTGTGTGTTTGTGTTTGTGTGTGTTTGTGTGTGTGTTTGTGTGTGTGTGTTTGGTTAATCTGGTGTGAGTTTAATGCGATGAGCCTGCCCCACAGCTGTTAACAGTTTTTTAACAGATCCTCCACACAGCCTCTCTCCATCACTAATGCAATTTAGCTCTTAAACTAGAAGGATGGAGTACAAAGTTCATCTGACCCATTTGCCCTGCTGATCTTAAAAGATAGGATAAGTTAAAGCAATATGGTATTTAGTTCACTTTACCATCTGATAGACTGGGTGGAGTTTTTGCCCAGCCCATTTCATTAGCCCTTTCAATGTTCTAGAGGACAGGGGTGGCTAGGGGTTATGGGATAGAGGTTGAGCTGGAATTTGGCAGCTGTTTCGGGACACTGTGAGCTGAGTGATGGAGAAGTTGGCTTGGCCTTTACACATGGATCATGAGGACTATTAGAAGTAAGGAAGCTTGTAAGCCCATGGTGATCAGCTGTCGACTCCGGACCAACAGTTTGGATTTGAAAATAAATATGTCTGCACTTTATTTTCTGCCTGATGTTCTTGCTTTCTGTTGAATCAATGAATAGATCTTCTTAAAAATGTTGGATGTGTTCATTAGTTATTCAGTAATAGCATTCGTGATCTGCGGGGCCGGTGAGTAACGCAGCCCCAAAATGAGCGACGCACCCTAGTATGTCATCTTCCCCCCAGATTTTAGGTAAAAAGACTTCAAAACAAACAACAACTGAAGATGGCTGCAGTACAGGCCTGGCAGAGTATCACTAGAGAATATGCCCAGTGTATGGTGGGGTCAATGGGTCGCAGACTTCAGTTATTGCATGCAAAGGATTGTTGACCAAATACTAAACGTGTGCTTTATTTGGACATTATATGATTTTTTCAAATACTTTTGGAGCCTTGAAATAGGGGGAGTCTGTTTAAAAAAATAAATTTAAAAAAGTACTTTCTAAATGGTGAAACCAATCTGAAAGAAAATAATATTGAATGAAAGCTGGGAATCTTTACTTTGACCCCATAGTAATTGTTTGATTTCAAATCCACACAGTGCTTCCTCTTTCCAATGCTTATGGCGGGCACTGTATCTCCGTTTGAAGATGTACAAGTAATGGTGAACGGGCCAGTGATGTGAGAGTGTAATTTGATGGGTGGTGTCTTTGGCAAAGTATTCATTCTGGAAGCCCCGAGAGCTGCAGAGCTGCATAGGAAGTGACCAATGAAATGAGTCACCACTCATTAACACCAGCATTGTTAGCGAGACCGCTCTGAGTCGTAATCAGATGAACCGTTATTCACATAACACAGTGGTTGTTAAGAAAACACTCCACCCTAAACCTATAACTCTGCTGGCAATGTTTTTACCACAAGGTCCAGATCCCTATTTGGTTTTAGTTTGAGAGATTTGTGTTATTACAAAAGTGGAATAAGGACCGTCCATTCCACCTGTGTAATAACACAAATAACTCAACTCCATATACCATGGATTTCCAAAATGCTATGTAACAAAATATTACTGCAGTATCTTCTCTAATGGGCATACCAGATCACTTAGTAGGCTACTATGTAACTGCAGGGTGTTATGGGTCTGGCTGGGTCCCCTGCCCCAGTGTGGGTGGGGTTCCCTGATCAATGAGTGGTCAGGAAAGTCCCAGGCTTTAGGGATGTCCTCACACGGACTCCTATTGGGCTCCAGCACATTGCAGAAACTTAGCAGCTGGGATAAGATCGTTGAAAAGCATGGCAGACACTGTGCGATTCCAGCCACGAATTTGCCACGTTCTCACATCAAAATGTAAATATCCTAATCGGCTGTAAACACAGGTTGAACTGCGCCTCTACTCGCACAGTGTGAGTTGGTTAAGGACATGAAGAGAAGACAATTACATCCGATTTGAATTTGAATTCATACTTAGAGAATACTTAAAATATATCACAAAAAATAATCTGTAAAACATATCTGTTTAAAACCATGAAATTAAAGAATAATGTGTGGTGCTCTAGCAGGACCACAGCTGCCTTTTTGATAGATCTAGCGAAAATCATCATGATTTATTAAAAAATCTAATTATTTGTAAAGAATTGATCTGTACGTTGACTATGGCCACAGCCGAATAGGGTCCTTTGCTAATCTTAAATATCTTACTATTACGTGTCCAGGGCAATTTCTGCCGTTGTTCTGGCAATGAACAAACATTGAAGGGTTGCAGGCCCAGTGTGAGAGCTACAATCGGGTCTGTTTCTGCAGTGTACATTGCATCAAGACAGCGTGACGTGGAGAATTTGTAGTATCACTCAATCTCATCGGATGGAATTGTCTGCGTTTGTGAAAATCGCAGTGTCCATCTGGCAAGATATCATGACTTCCTCAAAGACCTGATAAGTGTAGTTGTAGTAAGTTGTAGGTCCTTGTTTTAAGTGTGGCGTTTGTTTTGGAGTGTTTACTGAACTCACTGGATGTGATCTTTTGACCCTCTCATTTGTGTTTGAATGACATTCAGATGTGAAGTCTCTCTAAGAGAGCATGGGATGCTTGCAATGAAGACATGAATGTCTTTGTTAGTCAGTTTGCTCCGTGCAATGTCCTCAGGATCCATTTGGCATGAGGATATATCTGATATTATGTATCGATAAAGATATCTCACATCACTGTGTGAGAGTTGATAAGTTCATTGACAGAGCTTTTATGTTGCTGAACGTTTAACGGGCTTTCAAGTGTTGAATTAGCTTAAGTTGGTCATTTGATATGAGATACAGTGTTGATAATGTAGCACTCGTGTTGCACTTGTGACTCAAGGATATAGGTTAGCCTACACAGTAGGCTGTATTCTACAGAACTCTCAAGTACCCAATGTTTCTCTCCTTTTGTGGCCTTGTGCTGGAGGCCATTTTCCATCTGTAGGAACACAAATGTAAAATTGTCATATTTGTTTAGTATGATACTTCGGCAAGGGTGAGAACCGAACAATCAGCTCTGAGACCAGATCAGAAAATAGTATTCAAAGCAAACTAAAGAAATGACCACTAACAAAGTGTCTTGCTGACCAAGAAAATCTGCCCCCCAGCCTCTCCTGTCAGAGGTAACTGTAGATGCATTGTGAGAGTGTGTGAGGGATGTTCCATGGGGCTAGGTTTAGACCTGTGTGTGACCCTAGCACTGAGCATGTGACTGGGAGGAAGTCAGCCATGAGAACTGCTGACTGCAATGACGACAGTTTGGACACACACACACACACACACACACACACACACACACACACACACACACACACACAGAGCTCCCCTTTAACTTTGTATGAGTGGGTGCTTCAAGAGGCCCCTAGCTCCATCATCGTACACTGACGAGGGATTTGATTAATGCCTACACCATATATCCCCTCTCTTCTTTTTACTATAAACACGTGCTTCCCCTTCTTATATTATATGCAGTATTATGTAGGCCTATATACTAGGCACAGGTGAGGAGGCTATGGATTATGCATTGGTAAATAAATCCTCATTTATATTGAGACAACTAGACCTATTATTTCTCCATCAGTTACAGACACAAATCCTGCAGTCTAGGAACAGTGATAGAAAGAGACTCACCAGTGACCTGTCAAATAAAAGGTTGTGGCCTCACTGGCCTGTGTGTGAACATTATACATTTAATCTCCAGACTCGGACGTGACAGAGAAGAGCAGAACAGAATGCCTCCACTGCTGAGCATTTCGCTCAAGGAGTTAGAGTGAGGAAGAGCTGCCACTTTCGCAAAAGTTAAACCCATCTCATCTTGAAGGGGGATTTCTCACTTCAAACTGAGGAAGCCAATTATTTGCTATTTTTAAACGACCTGATTTGTATTGTATTGCTGTATTGGAACTGTAGCCATAAGCCTGTATGCAAAGAATATCTGTAGGACTGTGTAGCAATGTTTAAGATAAAGAGGATTTTGTTTAACAATGACATCAGTAATTAAGTATCGTCCACAGGCGGTTCCTATAATTAGTGTCACTAAAGTTGAACTGCTAAAAGGGGCACACTGGGTTTCTAGTGGGCTAATTAAAATAAAATGAATCATGCTTAGTTGATTAAGTTAGGCAGCCTCAGTATTTAGGCTAATGTTGGAACTTTGTTAATCCCAGACAATATGCTTGTATTCCCTGTTGCATTTCATTGAATCTTGCCTTGTTTGCCATGCGTCCTAACCAGGTCGACAGACAAACTACGTCAGCTGATCATTCTGTTACTTAATGTGAGATGAGCCTGGCTCTCCCTAGGTTGGAGTGTACTCTGTCCGTCTCTCTCTCTCTCTCTCTCTCCTGGGAGGACTTAGGCTGTGAGTGGACCTCCCTTCCTTCTGCTCCCTCACCGCAACATGAGTGTCTGTCTCAGGTTTCAGTCTGCTCCTGTCATTCATTAGCCTGGTCCAGCCCAGCCCTACTCAGCTTAGCTTGACTTGGGGCTCCTCCTCCTCCTCTGGCACCCTGCCCACCACAGTGAGCCCAGCATACTAAGCAGCCGACTCAATTATCCCTTAAAAAGGGCTATCTCCTATTTTGTGTGTGTGTGTGTGTGTGTGTGTGTGTGTGGCTACGAGGAGGGTGACGGGTGAATGTTAATGAGAGCAAGCTCTGGTTTGAGTCCTGTTTAGGGTAAATGGGGGAGTGAGAGGGAGAAATTGATGGATGGAGTAAGAAATACATTATTTTGACTAGAGGCTGAAATGTGTTGGTTACATCCAGCAATGCAATTTCAGGGTGAGACTCTAAAAATGTAATATTTGTGCAATATACTGGGTGAGGATATGATCAATATCGATATTGTAGCGATGCACAGATAGGCAACTCTTTATATGGTATGTACTGAGAGGAAATATCAGGTCTCTAGAGTATAGGCTAAGGCACTGCCTGACAATGACAGCTACTGCAAGAATATATCAGGCATTTGAGAGGTAGCTCAAGGGAGACAGCCAATAGGAGAAAAGGGTTTGATGGGTAAAGGTGTTTAGAATAATGTATGTAAGCAATTCTCTCAATGCTTTTGTCTCATACTGTACTGCCAGCTATCTCACAAACAAATAACAAATCACTTCAGTGAGAGGGTTCATTAAAAACAAATTGACTGATTCATTAATCAGTAATGAGAATGCAATTGCCTGTACAACCTCACCTAGCACATCATTCAGTTGAGAGAAGGCTGATCATGTGGGATGATCAGCCTTCTCTCAGCTGTTCAGTAATTTCCCCACTTCCTCTCAGGAGAAATGCATATTGCAATCATGTTCCAGTAGCACTGTGAAGAGATATGAAGTGGAGGCTCATTGACCGTGGCACATCACATGTTCTATAAGAGAAGTTCTTCTGGAGAAAATCAAGGACCACTGAGACATTAATCCATTGGTGCTGGTGAGTGATGATAGTGAAATAGTCTTTTAAAGCATGTGTGCCTACAAAATAGCCCTCAGCCTGTGATTTTCTCAGCAGTGTAGAGAAGTGATTCGTCAAGGATTAAGGATGTGCAAGTGAACATATCAGTTGACTTCTGAGTGGGGTTCAAAAGTTCATGTGTTGCAAAATACAAACTCACTCACAAACATGCTATCTTGCTTCTCCACGATCAGATTCGGTCATACAATTCTTCCACCAGTATTAAATCTTTCAATTTTATAGCCCTCTACGCCTTGCAGTGCACCATGACTTGGAATGTCCCCGGGTGCACTTTGGGGCCTCAATCTCTGACTCCTACTGCATGATATTACATGGAAGATTATGAGTCCCTAGAATATTATGTTTTGCTTGGCCGCTATATTGATGTTATAAATTCAGCCTGACACCCCACTTCTACCTCTTTCATGATGGCTGCTGACTCCTAAGGTATAGATATCTCTCAAAAAACATGCCGCACTGTATTGACCAATTCAAAATGTGAATCATCTGAAAATGTCCATTCCTGTAGTAAACAGATGGAAATATGAAGGTGCAATGTCAGAAAGCTTCACACAGGATGTGTTTAAATAAAACCAAGCCTTCAAAGAGGATTCTGGGAAATGCATGGGCCCGTTAAACAGCAGGAGTCCGACCCCGGCCACTACAAGGCATTTACGGGCCTGTTTGAAGTCTGCCCTCACTTTGCCCCACTTGAAAAGTCCCTCCTGGTCCTCCCCGTAAATATTTTGGTCCCTCCCTGAGGGAATGAGAGGGTTTAATGTAGCTCCTCTGTGGAGGCAGGAACAGGCCCATAACCTGGTCTATGATGCTGTCACTGGGGGAGAGAGGAGAGGAGAGGAGAGGAGAGGAGAGGAGAGGAGGAGAGGGGAGGGAGAGTGAGTGAGTTAGGGAACACACAGCCAACTGGATTATGTTTGTGTGTGTGTGCGTGCGCGTGCGAGTGTGAGTGTGTCCATTACATACACTTAAATCTGACTACTATGAGAGACAAGGCCCTCCTCCTCATCCACCAGTTGTAGGCCTCAAATCTGTGTTAATTTATAGTCACCTTCAACACTTTGAACATGTTACTGTAACCTTTCTGCATAATGCTTATCAATTATGAATATATTGTTATAACTACCACTGACTTGGTAGAGAAAATGTATGGCTTCTGTACCTGGAAGAAGCCTATTCATGTTTTCTGCTTGAGATACTGTAGTTCAAGCTGGTCTCATTGAGGTGGACAAGGTTATGTTAGGTATGCCCATTTCTAACTCTCTTATCAGAGGCGTTTTTGCAGTGTTGTATGGGTCTGGCACTGTAATGCATAGGCATCCATTTGTGAGTGTGATTGGATGTTTGGCTCAATGGCAATTAGATTTGGTAAAGCTCAACAGATCTGTGCTGTCCACTCAGATGGCTCTGCTGTCCACTCAGATTAGTGTGTTTCCATTCTCCAGTGTGAAATGGGTGGATAATATTTCCACTCTCTTTGAAGCAGAGGCAGTGAGTGAGCTAGAGGGAGGGATGGAGTCCTGGTAATTTGTTTTACGCAGTCACTCATGTCTGTGTTCCTGCCCCGTCTCTGGTTGCACCTGTAAGGTTTTCAATGAGGTCATCTGTAAGGACATGTATTGGTGAATTGTTTACTCCAGTGAGCTGCCCTATTGCTGCATTGGAGGGATGAAAAGCCAGCATTAGCAGTCGGCTGCATCAAACGCTTTGTCAGAGCATCTCAGCAGCCATTGTTTGTGTAGGAGTTGTAGCTGTGGCAGCGTTTTGGGCGCGCATAAATATCCCAACCCTTTTCATGTGACGGCCAATAGAAGGGTGTATGAAAGACTTCAGACAAAAGCCATCTGGCCCAGTTCTCTCTCTCTCTCGCTCTCTCGCTCTCTCTCTCTCTCTCTCTGCTCTCTCTTTTCTATTTCTACAGTATCCATCTATCTCCCCCTCCCTACATTGTTTTTGGTCAATAACGATGCCCAATATACAACCATGGCAACAATCCAAATCATCCTTATTGAGAGAAACTTCAAACTATCTTATGTTCGACAGTGGGGCTCATTCTCTGGTTGGAAATGTGTCTGTGAATAGTACCCATTCTTGCTGAAGTATATGTAGAATGGGACCATTAAATCACCTAAATGAAGAGGGAAATAGAACAACCACTGACTATGATAAGGGATTGCCCTGACTAGTCCTAGACTGGTAATTTGAAGGAAATGACATTAGTCATTGATTCATTCCTTACAGAGGAAGAGGGAAAAAAGATCCCCTCAGGAATGATCTGTACATTCAAGTGAAGCGGCATCGTGTCACATGTCCACATGGAGGCTAGGCTAGCATGGCTGGGTCTGAGGGGAACTTCACGGTAGCTTTCGCTGAAGATGGGACAATACGAGAACAATACTGCATTTGTGTGGTAATAGAGACCATGCTAGCTAACATACAAGGTTTTTAGTCTGTGGCAGTTATCACTCTCTGATGTGATGGCCTTTAATATTACTGTATTATGTGGGACTAGACTAGTGGACCTCTAAGAAACGTATTGGTGAGGCAAGTCTAGCAAGGGCATATATTTTTTTCATAACTTGGTTTATTGAATTCAGTCTTTCACTGATATAGAGAAAAGGGAAAGAGCAAATGTTATATTTTTCTGTTTTTTGATCGTGAGGTGAAGCCAGAGAAGGGAATTAATCTCTCAGGCACTGGTTCTTGTGATGAGTTGGACCAGGGCCAGTCTAGTGAGCTAATTGACCATGCAGTCTTCAGAGTGGAGTGCTAGAGCTAGCAGGTGTGGATGTAATTACCTGCAGAGGTGATTGCCATAGCCTCGGGAGCACAGGGCTGCATTGGACAGCCCAGTGCAACTAATCCTGACAGTCAGTGCAGTCCAAACTGCTCAGTAAAAAGTAATGAGGTGTGTGTGTGTGTGTGTGTGTGTGTGTGTGTGTGTGTGTGTGTGTGTGTGTGTGTGTGTGCATCCGTGTGTTGTGTAAATGTCACACAAGCAGAGCACACTGCTTGGCGCACATGGCCTTCCAGCATCCCTTGTCTCTTTCTACAGCTTGACACAGGACAGACCTCATAGAGCTCTCCGGGCCTGGAGACTCAGCCAGAGATTTTTGTAGACACTTTTCTAGGAGGAGAAAACATTTATATTGCAAACCATCTTTGACCACTTTGACCTGTATCCATCAATTAGCCAAGGTCTACTTAATAGCACATCTGTCTCTCCTGTTGCCTGTACGTTAGCCTTGGACCAGTTGTATGTCAAACACGTCACTTGGTCCTGTTAGCACATATGAAAAGAGGACAAACTGAACTGTCAACGTAATGAAGATTTTAAAAAAATCCCCTGATTGTCAGAAGCAAGTTGCTCAACATTCTACGAGTAAGTACAGTGTCCATTTCTCTGTGTATTTTGACTGAGCTCCAGCCTGTAATGATCTTTCAGCGCTCGTCTCAACACTGCTCTGGCTCAGTGTCCGCTCGGCTTCCCCCAGCATATCCTCAGCAGGTGCC
>NC_139655.1:7182473-7217473 GCF_951799395.1 Argentina silus | reverse complement strand
CTCTGGGTGATTATGTGTTAGTAAGAAACGTTATCTCTGGGTGATTATGTGTCAGTAAGAAACGTTATCTCTGGGTGATTATGTGTTAGTAAGAAACGTTATCTCTGGGTGATTATGTGTTAGTAAGAAACGTTATCTCTGGGTGATTATGTGTTAGTAAGAAACGTTATCTCTGGGTGATTATGTGTCAGTAAGAGAATTTTGACAGTCTGAGCGGGCTCTGCTAAAGTAACGGAAGAAGAGAATCAGAAGACTTGTGCCCCCACCCCCCTTCCTCCCCCCCACCCCCCTTCCTCCCAGATAGAGGTAGCAGAAATATTTTTTTCACTACTTGAAAGTGTCTTTATTCTTTCTTACTGACAGACAGTCAGCACGTTGTGCTCGGCAGCAGTTGTTGGCGATTTCAGCGCAGTATACCGTGCAGTTCTGAGAAGGATTGCAAGGCAACACTTTGATGTTGTGTGAGGCTGGGGTTCTCCTGCTTTGCTCGCTGATGGAGGCCTCAGGCATGTCTAGAGTCTATGGGAGAGTTGCTCATCTTGACTGGTGACTCAACAAGCCAGGCTTAATGGAGTTTTGTTCAGGGCCTGAGGATGTCAACCTGGATTACCAACAATGAACTTTTGTTTCATTGTTCACACACACACACACACACACACTCACACTTAAAGGAGACTTATTTTGTCTGTGTTTTATGTGACAGTGCATGCTCTGGTCAGTGATATTGAGGAATTTATAAAGCTTACGTGGAAACACAAGCACGGATAACAGTCCTGGTCGTGACCTCTTTTTTCTCAGCCTTCTACCATACCTCATCCATGCTCTGCTGGATGGTGAATTATCTGCAGAGGGACCAGCTTAACCCAAGGACCCTGCCTCTGTCACACATTCCCATTGCTCATTCACTAACACCAGCCCGGCTCAGAAGGAATACAGCCGTCTTTATCAACCTGTTCACCAGCCAGGCGAAGAGCCTGCCATGGAGGTGATGAGTGTCAGATGGGAGCTATCGACTCAGAGCGCTAAGCTGATCTAAAGCGCCTATTTTACCTCAGCGAAGAGGAGGATGGGATGTTAGCAAAGAGAGGCACTGTGGGTATTAACTCTCCAGACCTGCTTTCCCATAATGCTCTAGTACACCTTGTCAAGCTCTTAGACACACATATGGCACATATCCTGCAGCTAGGATTGGGCACACACTCTCCAAGAGGCCATGGCGGTGCCATCTGGTGCCTCCCCTGGCTGGTACCTCAGTAGGACCGTGATGAATGAGTCCTTGCTCTTCATACTGATGTTATGATCCAGTGCCAGCCATAGGCCACGGTGCCAGGACCAGCCTGCCAGGCACAATGCCAACCCCACACTACCCACGGCGGCCAAGGAACAGCAAGCACATGAGCTGTGGCCATGTACAGACGGGTAGCTGGCAGGCATATTGGTACAGGGCACAGATGAGGAGCATGGGCAATGATGCACTTCACTGGTGATCAGCTTAGCCAAGCACTCTGGGGTAGATTACTGAGGGAGATGTGGGAGGCACTAATAAGTGGCCTTTTAATATCATCATGCTTTCAAATCCAGAGCCCAATAAAACCAGCTGCACATACTGTAATCAGTGTGTGGTCTTGGTGTTGAGAAGCCAACAAACATTCAAGAAGGAATATCTAGATGGGTGTTTGTAACAGTTTAAGTGTGAGAATGCAGTGACTTGCCTCATTTCTGTCAAGGCAAGACAGGGGAATGAGCAGTTCCCTATTTTGCCAAACAATGAAGCCCGTTTTGTGCTCCCCATTCCTCTTCCTGTCCAGCTTCCTGAAACAGAGGAAGTTGTGTGCTTGCGTCTTCCGTCCGTTAGAGGGAGGGACAGAGAGGCCGGACCACAGGAGGAAGAGGGCCACTCCAATGAAAACTGTCCTAAATCAAAGGGCACTGACAACGTGTGTGTGTGTGTGTTTGTGTGCCTCCCATAGCGAGGTACACAAACATTCAGATGTACTTAACAGCCTTTTTTCAGGAGAATATTAAACCGCCCTTTCGTCTCTCGCATCTTTTGGCTCCTTCCCACAACGTTGCTTAACACCATCTTTTATTTATCACTGTTCCTTCTCCGTACGTCACAGGAGTGTGTGGAGAGCTGTGTCCTTTGAGGTTTAAGTGCCTCTCGCACACAAAAGACTCAGTTCAAAAGATTTTGAGCACAATGGAGGCAGCTTGTTCACATGACCTCTATTGAGAGTACATTTAGCCCAGCTAGACTTGGTCTGTCAGTAGCATGTGTTCTATCATTTAATTTGTAAAGCAATAAACCACTCAACTAAAACTCCCACACCTGTATGAAGATCAGCATAGAAGGATCTGTCCTGGTAAGACCAAAGGATTACACTGGGAGCCGAGGGCTGAAGAAAGCAGCACATCTCAGCCCATGACTCATCTTCATAAGGCTTTGGGCTGTAGGCGGGAGCTTGAACCCACTCCTCTCCTGTCCTCTCCTCTCCTTTCCTCTCCTCTCTCCTTTCCCTCCACTCCTCTCCTGTCCTCTCCTCTCCTCTCCTTTCCTCTCCTCTCTCCTTTCCCTCCACTCCTCTGCCCCCCTCCTGTGTCTCTCAGCTGCGGCTGGGTGTAACCCCTGCCCTTTCCTGTTTCAATGACATCATCCTTGGATCCATGGAGCTGCTGACAGGGTCAGGACCCCGAGCCAGGGGGGGCTGGGTGGGATGTCAGGACCCAGAGTCAAGGGGGGGCTGGGTGGGATATCAGGACCCAGAGTCAAGGGGGGCTGGGTTCAGGGCTGAGACCATGGCTGACCTAAGGGGTTGCTTGGTGGGAGTGGAACACCGTAAGTCTATGGAAATGTGTGTTCTCTCAATACTAAGTTGTTGGGAGACAATGATGACAGAATGAGAGAATGATACCATAACTGGTCATAATGTTGGTGTTCGAATGTTGAACTATTACTGAACTAGTTTATCAAATCTTTTACATATTTTAGTCTCTCCTGTATGTTACATTTACATTTACATTTATGGCATTTAGCAGATGCCTTTATCCAAAGCGACTTACAACAAATACATTTGTTTAAGTAAGTGAATCATCTATCCATATGTATGTATATATGTATGTAGCTTGGAAAAGATGTATTCATTTTTAGTTAGCAGCCATCTAATAATAATAATAATAATGTTCTAATAATAATAAAAACAGCCATTGACCAAATGAGACATTTGTGTTACAGTACCAAAGTGCTTATTTGGCCACTGATGTTGGAACATTAGCCACCTGGTGTTTGATATGTGTAACTGCAAAGTGAGCAATCAGTTTTGGTATTCATGGAGCAGCGAGAATGCAATAATAAAATGTTGAATGTAGTCATCCTATACATAGTCCATCTACATTATAACCCTTATAATTTCCTTCTCTCCTTTGTGTTGTTTACCAACAACCAACTATGTGGTCTTGGTCGCATGTCTGCAGTGGTCTAAAACAAATCTATACCGCTTAGTTGTGTTTGCTAACTCTCAATCGATTTACAACCGCTGTGTACAGTGCTCTGAGCAGTGAGCTCTGAGCTGATTGCAATTTATTTATTTATTTTCACAGATTTGAACATGGAGTACAACCCATCGGACCATCCGCGGGCCAGCACCATATTCCTCAGCAAATCTCAGACCGATGGTGAGTGTTCCCTCCTCTCTCACTAGACACTAAACATATCAAAGACGCTGACTCAACCCTGTTATCTTTGGCCCTCTGGGCTTCTCATAAATATGGCTCTTTTTGGAGTTAATCAAAGTCTCAATTGTTCCACACATGAAGAGAAGCTCTGACTGGAAATTCATTGAAGTCACAGGCTCTGTTCACTTCACACACCTCAAAATACGCTCAAAATAGTCACTATGATGATAAAGGCTAAATTAAATGATTATATGATACGCCTCGCAGTGAGGATGATATCGAGAAGTCACAGCATGTACAGCTGTGGGGGTGATGTTGAAGTCCATTATATCTCTCTATGCTCTCCAGATAATTCTTTGTTTTCAAGGTTGTTTTGTATCTTAGGTAACATTCTGTTGTCCTAGTTCTCTCTCTCTCATGTATGGCATGTAATGTCATCGGGGGGGGGTCCAACAGTTACGAGAGAGAAAGTTGAGATGCAAAGTGGGACACATCATCCTCTAATAATCAACCTGCTCCATCATATTGCCCCTGTCTGTGTTTTATAAACATATGTAGAGACAGCTTCAACTCTGTGTTTTTCAGTTGCTGTTCCCAATAAGAAAGGTAAGTTTTGAGAGTGTTTGTTAGGCTTTATACTGTAGTTGATGTTTTTGTGTTTTGGCTTGTGTCTGGGGTGGCCCTGCTGTAGTCTCAAGCTGTCATCTGTGTGCTGCTAGCAGGAAATGCACTCTCTGTGCAGCAGAATTGTGGATGTGTGTGTGTGTGTGTGTGTATGTCTCATACTATAGGCTACTTCATGCTATGGATTATACTGAGCTGTATTCCTTTAGCTGTGATGTACTGTATGTGTTTTCTGTGCAAAATCTAGCCACACGAGCTGTGCTATAACCAGATTTCACTGAGAAGACACACACAGACACACACACACACACACACACACACACACACACACATTCCTGGCTGCCTTTTACGGAGTAAAAACATACCCCTCAACTCACATCTAGATGTATTTAAATGGTGAGTTGAGGTAAGCTCTCAGTGTTTAATGGAGTGTGTTCCAGGCGTGTGGTAGCTAGATGACTGCGGAGGGTGTGCAGCAGTGGAGGTCGTCATCGGAGGACGGGCTCATTGGAATGCATTGAATGGAATGAGGAATTGTATCAAACACACGTGATTCCATTCCTCGCGTAATTCTATTCCTCGCCTGATTCCATTCCTACATTGCAATGAGCCCGTCCTCCCATTTCTGCCTCCACCAGCCTCCCCTGGTGTGCAGATTGTGTAGAGAAATGCCAGACAGCAGAGTGTCAGTGTGTCACCGTTGTACGCCTATTCCTGCTTAGTCTTTTTCTGTAAAATGACATGATTGAACTAGAGCTGCAGGGACAAGTGTGTATACACATGACAATATTCACATGAATGAAACATTAGATGTGCTTTAATTCCCTGACATCCATTTTGGCAAAATATAAAAGGATTAATGGAGTGATTCTTTACCCTCTGCTTACTGCCTTCTCACAAGTCATGCTTTCAGAATACAAACGTCACTTAATACTTCATTAATAGAATTAGTGCTTGTGTATTGCTCAACACTATTCGCTTCACAGATGAGCAAATTATGTTAGAACAATTGCTCAATGTTGCTTAGAATATCTGTGGGCATACCACATAGCCGCTCATCTCCTGTCTCTGATCCTTCCATGTCCTCATATGAGCCTCTGAGCATACTCCCTTACCATAACACGGGATGCCTTTTGGAAAGACTGCCCCCTGTTAATGTGGTGTTTGTACTGCACCATGGTGTAGCCAAATGATACCAAATCACCTCTACTTTACTCTCTCTTCTTGTGTGTCCTATAACAGACTAACTGAAGTGGATTTGTTCTTACCGTTATGTCACTGACACCACATTTTTCTTTGCAGTTCGAGAAAAACGGAAAAGCCTCTACATAAACCATGTGAGTTTCAATGTCAGAACCTCATGAGGACGTGTATTACTTTCAGTTGAATTGTGTTCCGTCTTAGGCAGGAGTAGATGGTTCAGTTGTATAGTGTATAATAAGCATGTAAACTTGAATTAATTTAGCTGATATTCAATAATATTGTCTGCACATTCACACGTTTATTTCTGTATCCAAGTTTGGTTAGCAGTCTCCCTCTCTATTTCTTTGAACACCTGTGATTGATTCTGTGATTGTGTGTGTGAAGATTTTAATCTCCTTTATTATTTTGCAAGTTAACACACATTTCGGAGAACAAGGTAAAGTATCATCCCTAGCATTTCTGTGTCTTTTTCTCCCTCATTGCCCTGCCTTACAACCTCCCCCTGCACTCTCACTTGGTGTATCCCACCCATCAAAGATAGACAGACAGATAGATAGATAGATAGATAGATAGATAGAAGCTATGTTCTGTTGTAAACAAATACCATTTGTCATGTAAAATGTATGCTTTGTAAAATGGAGCAACACAGCCATGTCACAGCTCATCTATCTCCAATCTCCATCCCTCTTCTGGCCATATCTCTGATCTAGTGTGGGTGTCTGTTATAATAGTTCTTAGCTCTTAGCAGTTTGTTCTTAGCAGTCCACCTTCACACATCTCTGTCATGGCAAATTAGGGCTGCCGCAAAATCTGTCTGCCCTCAGCCTGAATTTTCACTGTGTGTCCTAGATTAGATTTAGCCAATGTGCTTGCTTTATTCAGACCCCTTTCTGTTGAAGGACGGACGAAAAGGGTATGTCTGTCTGTCTGTGTCCGACTTTGGACATTACATGGCGAGTTAGGAAAGCTGTACATGGTTGATGAGATTTGTAATGAGCGAGTGTGAGAGGAGTGGGTGGTCGGTGTCTTGGTGAAATGGTAGTTGGCAATGTGCCATAGACTGATACGGTAACACGTCAGTTATTGTATTGGTTTTAAGGTAAAGCTTTCTTGTCATTGTCTCACTTAAAAAAACATCCGGCAGGGATAGAAAGATGAGAGAGATATTGGTTGTGGGCAACAGGTGTCCTAGTTTCTCTGGCTTCTAGCAGGTCTGCTGGGTTGCACAGACATGACAGTAACAGCAAGTGATGTGTGTGTGTGTGTGTGTGTGTGTGTGTGTGTGTGTGTGTGTGTGTGTGTGTGTGTGTGTGTGTGTTTTCTCAGCACCACCCGGGCCCAGTGAGGCGGAAGTACAGCTCCTGCTCCACCATCTTCTTAGACGACAGCACCGTCAGTCAGCCCAACCTCAAATACACTATCAAGTGGTAAACAGCATGAGGATTAACCTAGTAGATGTTACATTTTATAAAGATAGTCTCTTTCTTTATTCTCTCTTTGGCAAGTTTAGTAACATGAGAGAACACTGCCATGATGATGAATGGTGATTGAATACGATAACAATATTTTTCTCTCTACAGTGTGTCCCTTGCAATATACTACCACATAAAGAACAGGTAAGAATGATCTGTCAGTTTTTGAGCTTCAGCCTGTCCCAGTACTATTTCAGAGAGCCAGTCCAGTTGGTAGGTGTTAAAGGATCATTCCTTCTATCACCTCATAATGTCTGTGAAGGTTATCACCCTCTATTTAGAAATTCGACATCAATTATTTGCACTACGCTTAAAAGGCAACCCTTTCACAACACAAATAGCCCCCCCCCCCCCTAACCCCCAGGCATTGGTCCAAAATGCCAGGCTTTTTAGATCCTCACCCTGGGAGTGATCGATCGCTGTGCCATTGAACCAGAGAGGTCAGAGAGACAATGTTTCTCTACTTGACTGCGGACTCTTTGAAGGAGCGAATGAAACAACATCCTTCTCCTTTCCTCAGTGACCTTTATTAGTTTAGATAATATCTAGATGAGCCACTCTCTCACTCTCCCGTTCACTTTGTAGACTGACTTGTATCTCCATGTTGTCATTCCAGAGAACTCAATGGTAGAATGTTACAAGATATTTTCGATGAAAAGCTTCACCCACTTTCGGTAAGGCTTTACCTTTTACGCACCCAAATGCACACGCACGCGCATGCACGCGCATGCACACACACACACACACACACCCCTGTTTAATATCTTGACATTTTGTGTCTCTCTGCAGAAGTCGGAGATTCCCTCTGACTACGATAAGCATGACCCAGAGCAGAAACAGATCTACCGGTTTGTCCGGACGCTGTTCAGCGCGGCACAGCTCACGGCAGAGTGTGCCATCGTCACACTGGTGAGTGAGTGACATCACCAGTGACCTGGTAGCCTCTCACCCAACACGTGGAGGGAGTGTGGTATCCATACACTCAGGAGGATGCACACACTACATTGACATATTGACAGTCTTATTTTTGGATAACTTGCATGGGAATTACTGAATATCTTTAAATAGGGAATTTTCCATGGATGTCACACCTCACAGATATGTTCTGCTTGAATCATCATGCCCAGCTACATTTAAAGCATCATAGACCAGAGCAGCTGTCTCTCTTTCCAGTCCTCTGCTGGGAAATGTCCCTCAATTCATAACACTTCCAGTTACCTACCACCTGTGTTTCATGTATGTTTGAGTGGAAGTAGGTTTAAGTCACGGTTTACTATGACTTTACTAGCTGCTTTATTTGACAACTCTGTGGTGTCCTGACAGGTGCACAGGCGTGAACGGTTTAAACTCACCACATGCCTGGCACACTGGCTGCATGGTCCAACACCCAAAGGAGAGAGCTGAGATGCCTACAGTAATTGAATAGGGCTCGGGCCCAATGGTTATGGGCTTAGCCATGATCGTAATCATACACAGAAGAGTTGGGTGGATTTAAGCTGCTTCCGCCCACCCCACCCATTAAATGGATTTCAGTGTTGTTGAAACAGTCCTTTTAATTCAGCGAGTGTTGAATTGGGTCACATAGAGAGTAGGGCACCATGGTACACCATAAGACAAACTGGGTTTGCTGGCTTTACGCAGGAAATCATTCAGATTCAACAAACTTTGTTTCTGTGATTTTGTTTGCCAAACAAGCCCAGCATGATAGTATGAGTGATTCACAGAGTGTGTGTGTGTGTGTGGGTGTGTGTGCGTGAACTGTGTGTGCATGCTGTGTACATGCTGTTGTGTTTGTTGTTTCCTCTGAAGTATTTCCCATGCAGCCTCATAGCAGCAGTACACTGTAAAGGGTCCTGGCATGCTGCAGGCCCACACACTGATCCGCTGGCACTGCCCGTAGGCCACATGGCCTCCCCAGCATGGCTCGCCCAATTAGACGGCTGATCGCTGTGAGAGTGGGTGGCTCCCACCGCAGCCACGAAGACAGAGGACTTGCTTTCTTTTCCTTTAGTTGTTTTCCCCCTCCTATTACTTTTGGTTCGGCCCAATAACAAGACAGCACACTGTGTTGTTGCATCTAACACTCCACTCAGTGTGTTATGCCACAACGTGACAGTGTTGCCACTGTAATGCAAACACTCCGAAAATGAGGGGTCACATACTCGGCCACCTCCGCCGCATGTAATGCAAAACGCACATTTCTCTGCACAACAAGCCATTTGTTTGGCTGCGTGTCTTGAGTTTACTCAATGACTCCTGATGTCGTAGAGAACCAACCTATTGTTGAGCTGAGGCTGTAAGCTACAGAAGCCTGGGGAGCAGAGAGAAACAGTGGCCCAACAGCCCAAAGTGTGCAGTGACTATATAAAAAAAACGGAACTTTGTGTTCCATTAGCAACCTAGACACATTCAGGCTTCTAGACAACTCAAGACCTGCCATTTACCACCTACCACCCAGCATGTCTGAGGACAAACAGAAACACGTTGTCTCTGGGAAATTACAAAATGATGATCAATAGAGAGAAAAAAGCACCTTAAATAAAAGCCAGTCTGCTCTAGGTGAATAGCGCCTGAAGGCTCAATATGTTTGTGATTATGTGTCTGTTACACTGCATCGTCTCTCCCTGGCTGCAATAACAGAAAGGTTTTCAATTTACATGGATATTTCATGAGAGAGCCCAGGGAAAATGCGTTTTGACAGTTTTGCACTCTGTGGGGGGGGGGGCGGGGGGTTTGTCTTGAGGAAACGTTGGAAATGAAAGTGGAGAATGGTTTTCTAGATTCTACTGTCATTACCTGGATCAATGTTGAATGGATTTTTTAAAATTATTATTACAAAGTTTCTTGTTTATTTTCTAATTATCTTTTGGTAATATTTTACCCATTTCAGTCCTAAACACAGCAAGGGCTGATGTAAAACATGTGCACGTGTCATATGCTGTACATTATGTGGGTCTGGCATGCTTGTGTCTCTGTCCTCTTTGAAACCTATTGTTTTACTGCATTTATCCATGGAAACGGCCTAATTGTGCCCTCGCTACCCATTTCCATTTGGATATGAAACATTATAGCTAGGGTCCGAACCCTGTGACCTGACCAGAAAGAAGTCTGGGATCTAGATACAGGCTGTAACAAGGGGCCTGATGTTCTTCTGGTAAGATCCAGACCCAATCGTGACATCTTGAACAGAACACATTTCTACTTTCTCTTCCAGGTGTACCTGGAGAGGCTGCTGACGTATGCAGAGATTGACATCAGCCCAGCCAACTGGAAGCGCATTGTGTTGGGAGCCATCCTGCTGGCCTCCAAAGTGTGGGATGACCAGGCGGTGTGGAACGTAGATTACTGCCAAATCCTCAAGGACATCACAGTAGAGGACATGTGAGTCTCAGAGACCCTCCTCAATAGAACCAGTTCAACCAGTGGCTACTGTACTCCAGCTAGCAGGCTTGGTTTAACCTACTTGTCAAGTCTGCATTTCATGACTGACACTCGGGTTGTCAATATGCATATCTGTTCATATAAACTGTATATAACTAGAGCCTTTTTTTCTGGTCAGGAAAAACTCCTGGTCTTCTTCTGATATGTTGTATTGAGTATGCCAACTTTGTACAATACACCCATACACCTTATGTCCCTACCCCCTCACCCCCACTCAGGTCTGGTAACTGTAATAGTCAGGGGACTGTTATCACTTTGTACTCAGAATAGCCTTGGCATGGGGTCAGCCGTGGTTTAGGAGGTGTTGAGACAGGCGTGTGGGAGTCATCCATGACTCAGGTCAGCTTCCTCCCCCCTGTCTGGTGCCCTCCCCCCAGCTGGGGCTTGGGCTGGGGTAGAAAGGGCTGGC
Organism: Argentina silus; assembly: GCF_951799395.1. NCBI lineage: Eukaryota > Metazoa > Chordata > Actinopteri > Argentiniformes > Argentinidae > Argentina > Argentina silus. The sequence goes on along the minus strand of NC_139655.1, from coordinate 7,206,652 downwards.
ACTGGGGCTGGAGGTTTCTGGGCCAGGGGGACCTGAAGTCTGATAGTGTTGTAGGCAATAATTAACCAAGGCCATAGGGAAGTAACCTCCTCCTTACACAGCAATAATCACAGAATGACAAGAATCTCTGTGGATTATTGAGGCGGTATATGACACCCTGAACATGCTGCCACCGCTTCCCCCTCTGACCCACTCTGAGTACACAGTTACTCTTAAGGCTAGTTGTTGTCTTGCCCTTCAGTCGGCTCAAATCACACAGTCCTGACCATAAAACGAATGCATGAGATTCTCTCTGAGGAGGAGGAAAAGGTTTAGTCGTCAGAGCCTCCACTGCTTGCTAAATTTAGCTTGTCTGTTGCTGCCCGGATTTGAATATCTATGTAGGTGGAGAGAAACGCCTAATGGTTGCATGGCAGAACTCTTTAGCCTTGCGGAATCAAAGAGCGGGGGGGCGGGAGGGAGGGGGGGTCACTATAGAGGCAGCAGGCTATCGGAAGTCTGTCAGAGAATAGGTCCAGGCAACTGACTGAGAGAGATCAAAGCTACAGCCTCATTGAAAGACGTGTGGTAGGCTTGTTGTAGTATAAAAGTAATCTTGTCTTGTAACAGAATAGTTATAACTCTCTACACTTCTATGGTTTTCTTGAGGAAGAACAACTAAATAATTGATGAGGAGTATTTACTGATAATCTTCTCTCTCTCTCTCTGTGTCTCTCTCTCCCTCTCTTAATGAAGGAATGAACTGGAGCGGCAGTTCCTGGAGCTGCTGCAGTTTAACATCAACGTTCCGTCGAGCGTGTACGCCAAGTACTACTTCGACCTGCGCTCCATGGCTGAGGCCAACAACCTCAGCTTCCCCCTGGAGCCCCTGAGCCGAGATAAGGCACAGAAACTGGAGGTGAGACTCTGCCACCATTTTAGACACTCATCTCAGCTAGCTACTTCTCTCATATCACTCTCACAACAACAGACTGTATATGAGAATAGCAAGTAGGATTTCTTAACGTCCATTGCTTCTGCCCGGCAACCCAAAGGACCCTTTGCGGGGTCTCCTACCCCTTTCATTAGATATCTACTCTGTTCATTGTGGCTTAAGGATGCACAAACACAATGGGCAGAAGCTTGGCTCATAATTACTGAGCGCACACTGCGTTTGACAGTGGTGTTCTGTCACTCGGTATGAGGGACTGTGCATGTGGGGCTGCGTTGCTGTGTAATTATCTCCCCCAGCAGCACCAGTGACCCCCTCTCTACATCCCTCCGCCTTTCCGCTGGGCAATTACTGGCTGAAAGGGGTACAGGCAGTAATGATGCTGGTTGAGGCGATGTTGTTGTTGTCTGTTCTCTATCAAAGGATGTGTTATAGTCCTGTTTGCCCACAAGAAGACGATGATCTCTGGGGAAGGAGCACAGTCAGAGTTTGACCTACTATTCATCGTTGATCTCTCGCTAAAGGAATATCAGAGAGGATTGAACTCAAATGATCTTGCTGTTGAGAAAGAAAGTCAGGAACATGCCTCTATTTGTAACTCTTAGGGTTAGGGTTGATCAATTAAGTTTATGTAGTAATTTTATCTATCTGGCTTAAACATGAGCAGAATAGTGAAAAGTTACTTGCTTATGATTATTTGTAATGTGTATTATTCTTTTATTTCTATTTCAGGCCATTGCCAGGTTGTGTGAGGACACTTATAAGGACTTGAGGAAAGCGGGCAAGAAGCGTTCTGTGAGTGCAGACAATCTGACAGTGGTGCGGTGGGCCCCGGCCATCTTATCCTAACAGCAACTGCCACCAAGACAAGGAGAAAGACAGTCCAACAGAGCCACTTCTGCCTGCTGGGACACTTCTGGAGCAAGAGGAACGTAAACTCAGATACTTGTTCTGTCCATCTGTGTGTCTTTCCCTCACACCGACAGGACCTGGCACTTTTCTGATTAGTGTTATTGTCGCCCCCGTGGTTGCTGTACAGTACAAACAAGATGTCTCAAGTCGCCTGACCTGAAGACTAGTGGGTTTATGGATAGAACTGTAAGCCTCTACTGCAGAAAATTAGAGGCCAGATGAAAGGAACTATCGGAAAGTGGAGAAAAATATTTGAGAGAGGAGTATGCTCGAAAATTAACCAATGACTCAAACAACTGCATTCCAGTAACGCTTGGATTGAATCTCTTATATGGCTCAGATGGAAAAATATTTGAAAACTCAGTTGGGTATGCTTTGTACATTCCTTTGATTTTAGTCTTGATTTGAGTAAATTCCTCTCTGAAGCACAAGCTGTTTTTACCCAGGTAACAGGCAACCCTAATTTTCAGACAACATTCCTAAAATGTAGACATTTTTGTACTGTACTTTTTTTTAAAGCAGAAACTGTTCTAATCAATGTTCTGATATGTATTTGCAGAGAAATTGAATTTAAGTTACAAACCTTCAAGGTTACTTTCTCGTTAACGTTCCACAAACAACTTGGTGCCTGATGATTGACTTTAAAATGGCAAGTTTTCTTCTTCTTTGTTTACTGTACATTGACAACAACCAACAACTAAGGATGCATCTTGAACTGGAATGTAAAAGAAAAAGCACACAGCTATTCCAGTAATGATTTGGTTCCACTGGATGTTTATGATTTATACATTTTAACTTTACCATTTGAAACATTCCTTCCTTGTGTACACACGTCACTGAGTGGCAGTTGGATGGAGAGAAGGTACTGTGTGTAGAGTGAAACAGGTTCAACAAGCTCGTTCTGCTCATAGTTCGAGTAGATGTTCAGCTGTATGGGGTCTGATGAGGGCTAGGGATATACTACAGCCTGCAGAATGGCTAAGTGGCTACTACTGCTCACTGTCATAAGCTGATACACTATGTGTGTCAACTAACACATATTGACCAGAGCCTCTGACAGAGACATACAAGATTGAAACGTGAGTGATGTGGTGAAAGAGGAACACATATGTAATGTTATTAAGGACGGTAAATAGAGAACGGGAGAAAGGTTGAAGATGAAAAATAACTATTTGATGAAGGAAAGCGATTACATTCCATTGCTATGTAAATTTCATGATTACATAATGATATTTCACACATTACCTTTATCTCTCTCTCTCTTTCTCATAGCCAGAGTAACACAGCCTCACATTCCCCTGTACTTGTTCAAATGCATCCAATCACTTCAAGCAATATAAACTTACCACTGTTACATCGTAGGCCTCAATCGATGTAAGCATTTAGAAGGAAGAGTGTAAATGGCAAGCACTTGAATAGAAAGAAAAGTGTCTACCAAGAACTTACTTAACTTACTACTGTCTTACTTTTTAATTTAAGTAAGTTTGAGCGTCCATATGCTATTCTGTTTCCACTGCCATTGTGTTTGACCTCTGGTGCCTGTATGTTAGTTTAAGAAAATAACCTTATTTCCTCTGACAAATGGCAGGGGTTGAATATTTCTTAAAAATGTCTTGAATATCTTTTTTTCTAACAGTTCTTCCAGCTTATAAGAAAACAGCACAAACAGTTTCTGAAAAAAAAGCCACTTTGCATGATTCTTGCATTTATTTCCCAAAACATCCTATAGTTTATAAGAAAAGAAAAAGGACGTTTATTAATACAAACACTGCTCACAAAAGCATTAAGAATATAGATTGATTATTTTGCTAATTGATTTGTACAGTGTAAATAAGATATCAGTGTGCTGTGAAAGACCATGCTGTAACTTAAAAACAATGATTCTTATGTTGAAATATTTATATCTGATCAGTATTTACATTAGAGGAAATTGTGATGTTCTGTTGTAACACCGGATATGAAGAGAGCTGAGAATTATGGAGTACATAGAAAAGGGGACTATTTGATCTAGACAGTAAAACCACAGGACATTGGACACATCATGTTCAGGTCAGGTCAACTTAATGAGGAGTTAATGTGTTAACAATTGAAATGAGACACATTTAGACTTCCCCATTTTATCATATTTAACTTCCCCAGTTTCCATATTTAATGGTTTTATTATTTAGCTGTTACTAAACTGGTTGTGTAGTATTCCTGAGTATTCTTGAGATGTTTTTGATTTCATGTTTCATGTTGAGTTTATGGTAACAGTGTCTCCACTTAAGCATTCATACCTATTGGATATAAAGGATACAAGCAATTTATTTAGAAGGTTTTCAGTCTTTTTTTTTTTTTTTACAGTCATACTTTGTAGCATAATATAAATGGAGGCCAATCAGCATGTCTTTTCCCACCAGATTTTCATCCATTCATCAGGAAAACAATTCACAGGATGATAAACACCGTTCATATGTAAAAAAGGGATGGAGTTGTACCAAAGTATAAAAATTATGAAGGACTATCCTAATATATGTTGCTGTGATATAGGCCCCCCTTTGCACATGATTAGAATGGTAGGGACTTGGAAATGGAACTGTTGCATTGAATGGCGCTGTGGACAACGAAAAGTGCAAGTGTCTTTGGGTGGGTGGGTGTGTGTGGGGGGGGGGGGGGTACAGTTGTTGTTGTTGTTGTGAGACGTTAGAGGTATTCAAAGATTGTATATCCTATTTATTGTATGTGTGTGCATACAGTCTGATGTTTATTTTCCGAACGTATAAAGTGAACTCATGCCCAATGGGGCGGGGCCTGTGGTATAGGCTGGTGAGTGGTGTGATAGCCTTGTGCACTGAACTCTACCTCTGCATAGAGTTTTTACTTATTTTCTCTCTTTCTAACTCTCTCTCTTCTACAACAATTTTAGGATTTACAAATTCAACTCGATTTTCTGTGCTAATGAATGAAAACTGCTGTAGTCAAACAATTGAACCCTTGTTTTATGACGTTTTATCATTTCTTTGATTTGTTTGTTGTTGTTGTTTTTCTCCTCAGTTGGTCAAACCTTTTGTTCCTGTTCTCAGTTTGCCAAACACAGATCTCCATCTCTGTGGGTTGATCAATTAATCAATTACCTGCTTAATTGATTGTACATTCTGTTTAGCAACAGTGGTCCCAGTCCCAGAGGCTGAAGGCATGCAGTCTCTGTATGTTCTAACTATGATTTTCTGATGCTCCCAGTTCAGAAGAAATGTTTAGAAAACCTGCACAAGAAATAAACTTTTAAACCTTGCAATAAAAACAACCCATGTCATTGTCCTTTTTATTGTATCATCTGTGATGGCCATAAGTGGAGTGAGCTGTTCATTTTCAGGGGGAGTATTTGTGCCTTGAAGCAGTGAAGGCCCATATGTCCCATTGAGTGATTGGCGTCGACTCTGTACCTCCCCTTAGGTCTTTTGTGGTATGGTCTTCTTAGCACTTCTAAATGTGTCTCTGCTTAAGCATTCCAGAGGAGAGGCGGGATTATCATTTTCTGGTCCGACTTCAGGCTGAGAACAGGAACAACTAGAAGAGCAATTACCACACAACTCCCACTAGCTAGTGTCAGAGTGTGCTCCATGCTCCACATCATTGGGTTCAAGAGAAAGAAGGAGATGAAGACGCAATAGCAGGGGGCTGTGAGAAGAATGCCAAATTCAGTTAGCAAGAATATGGTATCCACTGTATTCACTGTCAATAATTTGACTGCTATGTTGATCAAAGTATGTTGCACACACATTTTCAGACTCAAAAGGGACATGAATACAGCAGGTCTGGACTACTTGGGATGACAGCACAAAATCAAAGTTACATTTCTGTCTGTCTGTGAGTTGTTTTAGGGTTGTGTGCTGATGTTTTGATATGCATTATAATGATTAGGCCTCACTCATTTTCATCTCTCTCAGAAACAAACAAAATGGCTGAAGAGAGAGACTGTTTATACTCTGCCACATTTTCACTAATGACCGTGTATAATCCCCCAAATTAGCCTAGATTTGCATTTCAAATGTTGTGTGGTAATTGCTCTTCTAGTCAACTGGTTCTCTGTAGTACTATTTTCTAAGCCAGAGCTGTAGGCTAATGAACAACAGGCTGTCACATCTCTGTCACAAGCACTTTCACACACACACACACACACACACACACACACACACACACACACACACACACACACACACACACACACACACACACACACACCTGCAGTACCAAATGGGATCTCTGTGTGCATTGAGCTAGGAATACTGATGTGTTATGAAGCAAAAGGCCATTTTTCTGACATGGTTGGTTCAAGTGATGCATGATAGGGTATGATAATGATGAATACACAAAGCTGTGGCAAAGATGTTAGTCACACATTATTGCAATTAAATGAGGTAGAGTCATGACCAAAGCAAAATGTTGCCCATGAAATCTTTTCATTTATTCACTGTTCATGCCCAACACAAAGTCTATCCAATATTTACACTTTGGCCAGTATATCCACCATGACCATTGTACAGCCTTAAACCAAACAGTTCTATGTGCCTAATCGGGATAATATTTATAATATGCACAGACAAACAATCAAACCCCAATATGTACGTATTTGTTTTCCACCTTTCAATTAACTTTGCAGCAAATTCATCTGCAGTCCACATCTCAGAGGATCTGAATGCATGGGCCCCTGTGCTCATCCTAAAGCACCCTGGGGACTTGCTGCAGCCATAACTCATTCTCCACAAAGCAGCCTCCATACATGAGCTGCATTTCCACACAATTAAATGGTAATAACGGGAGCCCTTTAGGACTGGTTTCTGCCTGGCATCTGCCAATACTAATCAGCATAAATCTCCAGTCATTATAGGCCAAGCCCAGTCTTTACTCATGTGTCCAGTAAAGATGTCCTTCACTGAGGGTTACAGACTATGGAAAGTCCTCTGTGCTATCTGACTGAGTGGAATTCACCAAAGATAGGAACCAACAGGAGTGAAATAACATTTGAGGGATTGTGATATTACAAGAAAATATACATTAGCATAAAGAAAGATATTAAATAAATATTAACTTCAGCTCCTGACTATCAGTCTCTATCTAACTGTGTTCACTATCAAGGCTTAGCAAGGTCAGAATACATCAGATAGAATGAATGCCTTCACCATGACCAACAGGTATGGTTTCATTTATGGTTTCATGACAAATATAGAGGCAATTGTTTAGCTTGTCATCAATCATACTGTATCAACATCATTTGCAATGGAACATAGATACTCCATCCTAACATGACTTTGCAATGTGAAGAAAACCCCCTTGTCAGGGGTGGGGGCTAGTTTTGAAGTGCTTTCCATTGTGCATGAGAACTTAATACAGCAATTTAATGAGTAAACCGGAGGCTTGTTATTTTCCTGTAAGGACAACCAGCACCAAAATATCTCAGCAATGCCAGGATGGCGACGTGCCTCTGCTGGGGTAAGAATAGCCCTACAATGGGGCTCACGTCTGCCGTCTTCTGTTGTCTGAGAACAGTTGTCGCTGGCAGAGCCAGAGGTAAGACAGGCGGCGCAGGGACCGTGGCGCAGGGAGACTCACGACTCAAGGGAGATGGCCCCCAGATGAATTTATCAATCAAGGCCTGGGAGATACTTCTGATAGGACTGGACTGTAGCCTATAGTTACCATTGTGTTTTCTTTATTTTTACCTGGAGGTTATTTGCCCCCCCTCAAGTGGTTGTATCCCTCGTTGGGACAGGAGTGGACTGTGTCCTAGTGATTGAGTGGTTAAGACTCAGGCCTGGAGGGAGACTGCAGGGATTCAGGGGGCCTTCATCTGTAGACATGGGGAGACAGAGCGCCTCTGAAGTGATCTTCATCTCTCTGAACCACAATATCACTTTAGCAGGTGAGTATTTGTCATAGAACAGAACAATTATTGGATGTGTCATTATGAAAGGGATTTTGTATTTCAAATACTATACACTGTATGTTATGTATATGCTCTTTTCTAGGAAAGTGCAGTTTAAGACAGTTGTATGTATTGCTTTGTTTTGTGCCTCTGTTCACTGCTGACACAACCCATTAGTTATGGCATCTCCCATCTGAAAAATAATCTGTTTATTTTGATTCCATTTCAGAGGCAGAATCTATTTTCTTAATATGTTTACAGATGTTCAGTGAAAAATTGCAAATAGATTTTCCTGCATTCATGAAAACCATAAAAACTGACATTGCATTAGATATATAACTTAACCAAATTAAAGTTGAGGCTAAAAGTAGTTTTAATATTTCTATTAAATAACCAAAATATGTGGATGCAAAAATACTTTTTGTAGGTCTATGACTTTAATAGATATCAGGCTGTTAAATCAAATAATAGCAGAAAGATATGAGCAAATGAAAAACAACATCTTTGAAAATATTCAATCACTCCATACACATAATACATTGAACAGAGTTTATCTGACTGCATCTCTAATTCTCCCTTTTCACTGTCTTTTAGGGAAGGTGTGGCTGATCATGATGATTTTACTCCGGATCCTGGTGCTCCTGTTTGCTGGATATCCCCTCTACCAGGACGAACAGGAACGTTTTGTATGTAACACCATACAGCCGGGCTGCGCCAATGTGTGTTATGACTTATTCTCTCCCATCTCAGTGTTCCGCTTCTGGCTAGTCCAATTAGTCACCCTCTGTCTCCCGTATATGATATTTGTCATCTACGTCATCCATAAGGTGTCTTCAGGCCTCACCCTGGACCATGAGATCTCAGACAGAGTCAAAGCTGGACCTCTGTACAAGATCCACCAGGAGTCTTTCAGGAAGACCGCCATGAGTAAGACAGCTCTTCAGGTTGAGCAGGGCAGGATACAGCGCTTTACAGGAGCCTATATTTTCCATCTGATGCTTAGGATACTGTTGGAGGCCGGGTTTGGGGCGGCACACTACTACCTGTTTGGTTTCTACATCCCCAGGAGGTTTTTGTGCCAACAGACCCCCTGCACCACCCAGGTGGACTGCTACATCTCCAGACCCACAGAGAAGACTGTGATGCTCAACTTCATGCTGGGGGTGGGTGCTCTGTCCCTTCTGCTTAACATTGCAGACTTCATCTGTGCCATCAAGCGCTCAGTGAGGCAGAAGAGAAAGAGGAAGATGCTGGTGGAAAAGATGTATGAGGAGGAGCAGTATTACCTTTCGTCTCCTGGCAGCAGGGGTGTGGACACAAACATTCCTCTGGCCCAGGTCCTGGTGGAGGCCGGATCCTTCCGGAAGAGAGGGGCCAGTAAGTCCGGTGCTGGTCAGGGGTCCTGCTTCCATCTGGAGGGGGCCTCTCACGCCTCTGTCTCTCATGGTCCTCTCACCCCCGGCCATCCAGGCTCAAACACCAACGGAAACAATGACTACTCCCCAGCCCAGGAGGAGGGTCCAGATGGGGAGGGCAGTGAGATGGCATTGTGCCCTATGGGGACACCCAGGTCTATACGAGTTAGCAAACGCGGCCGGCTCAAACCTCCCCCGCCCCCACGACGGGACCTGGTCCCCCCTGGGACAGAGGCCACTGATGTCTCCACAGCAACTGCGGTGTGTACCAGGAGAGTGGGCCAGTACACGCTGGTGGAGATGACAGCAGCGGACATGCAGTCCAACACCAGCGAGGGCCAGGAGAAGAGGTCGGAGTGGGTGTGACTGAGATAGCTGGAGCTCCAAGGTTTTTTATTACCAGATTGAGACGTGATAGCGTTGATATTAAGCCCGCCCATGAGGGGAGGGATGTGAGAGATTCTATGCAGCTAATACAGTGGCAACTGTTGGAGATGTTGTATCATTCTCAAGTGCATTCTGATATTCAGATAGCACTTTTACATCAGGATAATCAAATGCAGCTCTGTCTTCATTTATTTTAGACCGCATGATAAGGAACACATACACTCACAGAACACTTTATTAGGAACACTATACTAATATTGGGTAGGGCCTCCCTTTGCTCTCAGCCTCAATTCTTCGTGGCATTGATTCCACAAGATCTTGGAAACATTCCTTTGAGATTCTGGTCCATGATGACATTTCCTGCAGATTTTTCAGGTGCACTTGTGTGCAAATGTGTGCACCTTCATTCAACCTGTGAATCTCCCGTTCTACCACATCCCAAAGGTGTTCTATTGGTTTCAGATCCGGTGACTGGGAAGGCCACTGAAGAACACTGAACTCATTGTCATGTTCTTGAAAACAGTTTGAGATGACTTTTTCTTTGTGACATGGTTCATTATCATGCTGGAAGTAGCCATTAGAAAATGGCTAAATTGTGGCCATGAAGGGATGCACATGGTCAGCAACAACACACAAATAGGCTGTGGCATTCAAATGATGATTTATTGGTATTAACAGGCCCAAAGTGTGCCAAGAAAACATTCCCCACACGATTACACCACCTCCACCATGAGAAGGTGTACAGGTGTTCCTAATAAAGTGTTCAGTGAGTGTATATATTGGCTTATATCATCAGTGCATAAGCATAGATATCTCTAGGGATGGTCTAAATCTAGTCATGTGTACTCTCTTAGTGAGAGAATGCCAGGACACTCTACCCTGAGTGCCCTCCAGTAAAGCCCAACCTTGAGGAAATCTATAAGTGTGTGACCCACCTGTTGCTTCTGTAGTGTAAGCCCCCCTCTCACTGTCAGTAAACAAAGGCAGGCCTTGACCTGTCCAGGCCATGCCCCGAGCATTGTGATCACTCTCGAGCCCTGCTCCTTTGTCTGTGGTCACAGGGGTCAAGGTGGACTTCTGCAGCCTTCGCCTGCAGTGTGGTGTTTGGATGCCTTAATGGACACAGGGTCAGGTTGAGTTAAAAGATAATTCCCTGTAAGGTGCTCCAGAGCTCTTTCTTCTTCCCACAGAGATGAAGGACAAGCCGGCCCTCTGGCCCACATGGGCTCACAAAGCAATTACAGCCACGGCTGGGATCTGTATTTATGGAGATGGCTTGTCACTCTATTTCAAGGCCTCCAAGGGCTTAGTGTATGAGCTTTAGACATATACCCACACTCAAAATAGAGCAGCGTGCTCCAGTGTAACGGGACACTGTGATGTTGCCTACCCTTCAAGTGTTCAGATGCCACTCATAGTGGCTTTCATTTCACCTCCATGGTCAAATTAATTTGTGAGGGTTGTTCACCACACTCCACGACCAGTGCTGTCAATCGTGTGTCAAAAGCGGTATGTATGAAGTAATTGATTGATTTTACACACTATAAAATCTGTCAGAGCATTACTGTAATGTTTTATTAATGGGGCTCCTTTGCTGAGATGTCATTGATGTGAAAGACATTTTTGTTAAGTACTGTATACATTTCTTTTTTTATAGACAGAGAAAGATATTGCTGTGACAGTTGTGTAAACTGTATCTCCTGAACTGTCAATCTGCTTGCTGCAAGTTAGGGGTCCAAGTCCAGAAACAGTTGGAACCTTGTTGTTATTATTAGGGTTTATTGTTTTCCACCCCAAAAAAATCATTATTTTGTCTTGTTATCTCAAAGATTGAGTGCACAGTGCATCAAAAGGTACTACTATAAACAGTACTGCACATGTCATATCTTGCTTCACGTTCATTCAATCTCAAAATAATTGCATAATATTTTCAACATCATTGTGATAAGGCATGAATTTAAAACATTCATATATATGAGGCATATATTCTAGCTTGGGGCAGAGGGTTAGTGCCCCAGTTAAGTAATACATGCCAACCCATGGCAGACGGAGATGATACCCCACCGCTGCCACTTTCAAATTGGCATCCCTTGACAGTGAGGGATTGACGGTGTGGTGCCTAAACCAAATTCGATGACTTACAAAATAAGGCTGTTATATTCTAAAAAAAATCAAATGTTACGAAAGGCTGGGTCATCACTGTTTGCAGCTATATTCTTATGTTTTTTTTTCCATATTACTGGAATCCCTTGACTTTGCTTATCAACGTTTGTGTCTATATTATCAGATACAAGTCACAGGCATGTTGTATTCATGTTTTAGCCAGTGACTAACCAACAGAGAAGTGTAAACTTCAGCCAGATATAGATTTGACATCATTTTGGGTGGAATTTGATTTATGTAGCTGTGGGTACAATCTGTGTGAAAGGGGATTTTGATCTTGATGAGCTATTCTGTGTCCTCTTTTGGTCTCTTTGAAGGTGACAACAAAGGTAATACGCCCTGGAGTCTGATCCACTGTAATATGAGTGAGAACTATAGGCACTATTACCCTCTGGTGAGAGTTAGACAAGTGTTGTCATATGATCTGTCTACATGCTATGTGAAATAGGATACACAGTTTTTAATTTGTTGTATTAGCAGACATGTAAAAAACAGACATTGAACTCCCTCCCTGTTTTATTGATGTTGCAATGTTTAACTTAATAGTTATTTTCTAATTTTCTGTAGTGGGAGATATAGTAAGTGTTTGGAGGCCTTTATGACAGATACATGTCAATGCATTACCTCTACAAGTGGATGATACATTCTTTTGCCTCATTTACTTTCTAAAATCATGTTTTGTCATTTTATTTGTTTACCATGATCCACTCTTACTGTAACATTACCAGATTTCAAATGCTGATTTTTAAAGGCTTGTTTCAAATGTCATACCTAGTTATCATTCAATGACTTATAATCAGATATGCATGTGATATGGGATCATGCATTTTCTATTTAAACGTTTCTATCGGGTTCCCTCACTGTCTCCCTGTACGTAACATAAATTGGTTTGATTCATTGGTGGATCTTTCACTTTTCACTTCAAACAACACACTGCCCTCCAGTGATGCAAACTGTGAAATAATCTTTCTGTTTGAAATACTGTATACCAAACCAATGGGACTACTTTTTTGTGTGATATGTTATAATAACGTTTCAAAAATAAATCAAATAGCTAAAAATCTGTTTTGTTTATTTTCTTGACAATGCCAATTCAAGCAATACATCTATTGTTTTTTGCCAACATGAAGCCACTCAGTGTTACACAAGAAAAAATCGGAAAGTATGTTAACAGCTAATCGTACAGGTTCCAGCATCTGCAGCATCTAGAGAAAGCTTTTGGCTGCCCAGGACTATATATATATATATGGAATTTCCTCAAATGAACACAATGGGTTCAGTCAAAGTGAAAGTGAGAGACAACTGGATTTATAACACTAGCAGCTAGGACTCATACAGTATCATCTTTAGACCTCTTGAACCAACTTGCTCAGAATTCCAGCTATTAAATTGCAATGCAAGTGCTATTCGAGATGTAGTAGGTACGAGGCATTGTGGCAAAATGTTATCATCTGGAATCAACAAGACATTTTCCCACAACGAAACACATTCAATGTCATAGTTCTTCCTCCACATGTCCATAGTGCCCCCTAGTGGTCATATAATAAAATGTCCTTTGCAGAGGTCTGGGAAAGCGCTCAGTCCTTCAGATAAAAGGAAAACTTTTCCTTTTGTGTGTGTCAGTCAGCCACAGGGGGACAGAGGGAACGCAGTGTTCTCCTCCCGTGTGTGGGGGGGCTGTGGATCGCATGGGAACTCAGGAGAAGCAGCACACTGCTGGAACAATTCTCCACCGCAGGGTCTTTATTGCTGGCAGCCAGGGAGGCTGTCAGTCACGCTGACATCTTTGTCACACACAATAACAGTTCTCTCCCTACCCAAATCTGTCATTTAGTGACTGGGGTACAGTACAGGCCAACTGGTTAATTGGGCTGACAGGACACTTGTCACTGTTCACAGTCTAATTAAACCTTTACATTTTAAAGCCAATCTATCAGAGAGTGGGAACAGAGAGACATTAAATGTCAAAACATCATAATTTCCAAATGTTCTCCTCTAGTAGGTTGATTATGAGCGCTGCATGACACCCTTAATGAAATTCATATTTGAAAGATCTTTTAGAAAATGTGGTCACACTTTGCATTAAGTTGCCCCAATACCCTACATGTGTAGTAACTCTGTATCTAGTAAGAACATTTTATCAACATGGTGTTATTCATCTAAGGAGTTAATGGCTATCTTCCTAAAACCTGAACCAAATGAACTCTCTGTCCAACAAACCAAACCGTAACAGTGTCTCTGCAGTTTATATCCCTTGTGACCCAACTCTTAAATCTCTGACAGAGACGTCTCTAAAACTCGTCATCTCACAACATCTGTGGTTTGAAATAGCCTATTGGGATTATGAACTGGGGGTCACAAACCCCCTCATTTATCTGAAGAGGTCATAGTGTCCTGAGATCAGGCTATGCTTTATCCATGGAGGTATACACATGAGACTGTCGCTCCCATCACATTCCAGATATCCAGACACACCAGCTGTATGGTCTATCATGAAGGCAATTCTCTTATCTTAATCTAGCACATCTATCTAGTAATAGGCCATTTGTTTGGATATTGATATTGATCAAATATCTAATGACATTTGTGTTGTGCTTTTCACACGATGCAATGTTGATTGGGTTTGATAGCGTAGTGAAAAGATCGGTTTTGATTACAAATGATCTGAGGCTGCAGAGTTGTTGTGTCTCTCACAACGGCTGTTGACTGATGTAGATATATTCCACATCTCTCCTCGTGCATTTGGAGATGAAAACCACAGGCTGTGGTAGCGATCGATAGCATTAATAATGCTATCATGACCCGGCTATCACCCTTTCTCCAGTGCTCTGCGTCTCTCGCTCATCAAACGCCCTGATTAATATTTGATAGGTAGCTATGTCAGAGTGTTTCTCTTATCATGGGAGAGGAGCAAAATAAAGGCAACGCTCCACTGAAGCCACTGATTACAATATAAGACAAGTCAATCATTGCATAGGATGAGAGGTCATTTTCTGGCTGACAGCACAAGCTGATATATTCAAGACTAAATTTCTAATTTGGCAGTGGACTTCACTCTGTATATGGGGAATGGTACTGTTGCTGAATTGTAACTATATTGTATATACCTTGGGATAACAAACGCTTGGAGGAAGTTGTACTATAAGATTGATGTTACATTGTAAAAGGTCAAAGGAGTTTAAAAAGGACCATGTTGTGTGATTGAGTGGCCCTTGGCCCATCACACATAGGCCAAGTGGTAGGCCAACGTGATCATCATCCACATCAGCCTACATGATGATTCAGTCAATGAGGTAGAGGGCCACTTTTACCGAAAATATTGATTGTGATAAATGAATAATTTAAATGGAAAAGGGAATCAATGTGGGGACAAAGTCTGGAATATATAAACTGACACACCAACACAACTATTCAACATATTGTATATAAAACATGTCAGGGCATAGACGAACACAAACAGAGACCAAGTCGAAAACCATTTGGAGGCACAGCTGATTACATGTGAAGCACATCT
The DNA here is from genome assembly GCF_951799395.1 of Argentina silus. Taxonomy (NCBI): domain Eukaryota; kingdom Metazoa; phylum Chordata; class Actinopteri; order Argentiniformes; family Argentinidae; genus Argentina; species Argentina silus. The sequence continues at coordinate 7,191,428 of NC_139655.1, read as the reverse complement.
TAAGGACACTGGTTTGGTTTGTGTTTTATTTTCTTTAAGGTGCAATCTGTAATTCAAACAACAACAAAGTGGGCTCCCCACCACTTTTTTGGTAAACAGCTGAGGGAAGGGGCTGGAGAAATGTAACTCTCACTCTCAGTTTCATAGACAGAGGTATGGATGCAAGGACTGACCATTCATGAGATCAAAATGATAGTTCTAACCATGTTTTCAAGCTATACAGTGTAGTAAAACAATGGAGTAAAACAAGCTTATATTGCGGGTTCTAATGGGAGTTAGACAGTTCATTTAAGCTCATGAGGCATTTATAAGTTAAATTCTTCAAGAATCAATGGCTATGTATCATTGATTTAAAAGTCAAAAAATTGAAGTCCGAATTACAGTTCGACACTTTAAAGAAAACCCCCAGATTCGGGACCTCCTCCAGAAACAGAAGGTTTTCTGACGGACAGCCAGGCTAGGGCATGCTCTGACCATTGAATGCTCCGACCGGTGCGGTGTGCTTGGTCAGAGCACTCACCTTATTATAAAATGTGCAGCATTACTTTCGCCGCTAGATGGGAGTATGATTTAGTGTTCAAAAATGTGAACGTTTATTCGAAAGAATGTCTGCACGGGTTACGTTTGATTTTCCAGACATTTCTTTCTACAAAGAAAGCAACAAGGCTAGCGTAGCCTATAATATTTAAATGAATGATCATTTTCACAAAATGGATAGAATCAGATAACCTGACCAAGATGGGCTACTTTACAGCTGTGTAGGCCTCTTAACCAATCTCTCACTTTGGGCAGTAATGCCTACTTTTTACGTAGTTATAATACTGCAGTTGTTATAGCATTTTTTTTAAATGTAAAAGGGGGAAGTGTGAAATAAACTAATGTCACATTATTTCAACTCGGCGTCCCATGATGAAAACTCACCTAACAATGGTTACACTACAGACAAGGTATATAGATTTTAAGTCTTGATAAAGTAATAGAACTTGTCAATTGCAGGTGTCTTTCTTGAAATAACGTTCAGCTTGCCACAAACGCCAAAATCCATCAACTGTCTGAGCACAAGGGAACAGTCACGTTTGACCTGACAATTAAGCACATGTCTAATTGGGATTACATTTTATCATCATATGCCAACGCATTGGGTTAATCGGGTACAAAGATACATTTGTTGCTACAATGTCTCACCCAGGGGGTCCTAAAATGTGAGATCATGTGAACAGACCACCTGTGGGGCTTTCATTGCCATTTCAATATCATTCATGTCAAGGCCTTGCACTCTCTCAGTAATACAAGTTGTGAGAGATGTTTCGATTCAGCTCCGTAAAATGTGAACAGTAACCTGTTCAGTTGTGACAAATTAATGTGAGAGCCCGAAGTTCTTTATTTCAATAACGTCTATCAAAACAAAACGGTCGCAAATTGGACATTTAGGGGAACCCTGGTGCATCTGACGGACACTTCAAACTACATGTAACCTTTATTCTTTGCTATTAAAGAAAGATCAAAGTTTCCGCAGATGAAAAGAACCCTTTCCCTGCATTTAAACTCCATTCATTTGGTCTTCTTTTAGTAAATTAAGAAGCGAGCCTAGGCAAGCATGTGAAGAAGAGTTTAACAATTATGGAGATGCTCCAACTCAACCCCTGCCTCTAATTACGTCTCTGACGGTTAAAAGGGTTCCCTTTTGCCGAGACTCACAAAAGGATCTATTGCAGACATTTTCAACATGGTGACCGCAAGGAACCACAAAGTACAGAGAGGAGTGATTGTGGGAGATTGACAACTCTAAAAAGTTACACAGAAGTGTACATTTATCAAAATGTTTTGTTTTTTTATTGTCAAAATAAAAGTCATATTTGGTTTCACAAAGAGACATCTACACTTTGTACAAATGCACAATATCTTATAAATTTTCTTTTATACATAATTTACAGTTTGTACACTAACATTATATAAATACATTTTGCAATGAAAAAACAACCCGTATAATACTTGGGGCATTATTAAGGCTTAATTTAAACCATCTTTGATACTGTGATTGATTTATACAATTGTGTTTGCCTGGCACTAAACATATGTTAACAAACCAAAGTTATTTTCTATGTAGTAGCCTAAATTAGGAACGAAATGTTTCTATGCGTAAATAAAGAACCAGTCTGAACATTTTATACATATAAATGGGTAGGAATTAATTCGTGTTAATGCCAGGTACATTGTTTTAACCAGTTCTTCAACAGCTCCCTTACAGATGCTATCAACAGTTCGTTACTATGCTAATTAGTGAAAGAGTGAGAGACAATCTCCAAAACAATTAGCAGTCCATGGGTTCTTTTCAAACCTGTGACAATGGCATTTGCTTGGGGCAAGACACAGAGCTGGCAGTGCCCGATCTCCACGTTAGTCCTGTGCTCACATCACTATACATTGAGCCACTGGTACCTTTGCTCCCCCAACAACAGCGCGTGCAGAACGTCCTCCATGATTCTAGTGTTTTTCCCGACCAAATCCACACGCCAGACGTGATGCCCACCAAAAGGCACATAAAGTACTTCAACATGAAGACAGCATATTCCGGCTTCTTGAGGTCTTGCTCTAATAAGCAGGAGCAATTGTGGGTTATTTCCCAACTTTGTCTGTTGTGTTGCTCATAGAAGTAACACGCAACTATAGTGGTGGCGGGTACAGTATACAACACTGTAAATATCCCTATTCGTATCATCAACTTCTCCAGCTTGTCCGTTTTCGTGCCACCTTGTTTGATGACGCTGCGTATCCTGAACAGTGACACAAACCCTGCCAGGAGGAACATAGTGCCAATAAATAAATAGATTACCAGGGGCGCCAATACGAATCCTCTTAGATTGTCCAAGTTTTGATTGCCAACGTAGCAGATTCCGGCCACAGAGTCCCCGTCCACAGAACTCAGGGCCAAAACAGCAATAGATTTCATGCTGGGGATAAGCCAGGCAGCCAGGTGAAAATACTGAGAGTAGCTTGCAATGGCCTCGTTCCCCCACTTCATCCCAGCGGCCAGAAACCAGGTCAGGGACAGAATGACCCACCAAATAGAACTGGCCATGCCGAAAAAGTAAATCAAAAGAAACACAACAGTGCAGAGTGCAGGGCCGGTGGTCTCATAGTGTATGTGTTCAACATCATACTCCCTGTTGCAAGCCACCTTTTCGTGTCCAGCGATTAATCGAACGATATACCCGATAGAAACAAACATGTAACAGGCGGAGAGAAAAATAATTGGCCTCTCGGGGTACTTAAACCGCTCCATGTCTATTAAAAAAGTGGCTACAGTTGCAAACGTGGACACAAAACATAACACAGACCACAGTCCTATCCAAAACGCAGTAAACGTTCTCTCGTCTTGGGTAAAATATGGGTTATGGCAGGGCATTGCGCAGTTTGTAATCTGGCCCGTTTTTACTCGGTTGTAGAGTGGATGTCGGTCAGTGTTTACTTGTACCATAGGCGTAAGACACTTGCACCCCGGTTCGCACGGAGACGCCGGTGGTTTGTATTTACCGGGTCGGTTATGTCCATTCTTACTCTTCTGTGGGTTAACCGCTTTACCCGGATAGTTGGTTGGTTTAGAGAGGACCGGCGAAACTGTGGTTGAGTCAGTTCTATTGTAGTCCATACACAGTGTGTCCGGATTGCCTTGAACCGGTAGTAAGTCACATTTCATTCTATCTGGCCAGGGAAAACCATACTGTCTCATCAGTGGCGCACAGCCCGCCCGGGCTCTTTCGCAGACGCTCCGGCACGGTGGCAAAGGTTTTTTATAGTCCTCAAGGCAAATAGGAGTGTACATGCTGCAGAGAAAGAACTTCAGGTCCGGAGAACATTGGATTTCAACAAGAGGCCAGAACTGGTGCACCTCCAAACCTGCCTCGTCCTGTGTATCGTGGTTGAATTGGTTGGGCATGTAGGTGTAGTTGTAGCCGATTCCTTTGCACAGAGGCACGGCTATCTCCTGACAGGTAATCTCCTTCGCCGTGGTGCCGCTAGATCTGGGTAAAATAGCCAGTGCAAGAAGCAGGTATATCCCCAACAGGTAGTACTCCATCCTTTGTCGCGTCGTCCCTCTCCTCTGTTGATAAAACAGCTGTGTAGAAGTGGTCCTCGCTTGCTCGTCAATCTTGCGAGAGCCCAGTCCAATCAGAACCTGTGCAGCGAACCCATCTCGCTTTACTTGTTTGGCACGGAGTTGCATATAATGTGCAAACCGTGTTTACTTTCAGAGGAAGAGCGGAGGGTAGAAAATAGCCTTCAGGCGAGCAGTCAAGATGGCTGAGGAGATGCAGAGATTCGAAACACCGGCTTTCCTCCCTTGCAATGAGTATAGCTCCAGCCTACTGCATCCTTGAGCAGCCTCTTGGCTCCCTACCAGTTCCCGTGATCCTAAAATTGTAGATAGGCCTACGTTTAAAATCGTGCCTACTGTCTCCGAAACACAGCGACTACATTCGTTATGTGCGCTGTCCGCTCTGTTTCCCATACAAATCGTGGTACCACGGGCGCCGCGTTTGAATATTTATACTGAAGGCGGTGAAGTCACTCCCACATGCTCGACTGTCTAATCAGAGAACAGCAGGGGCGGAACTTTGGGATAAGTCAATCAAGTTTTCTTAAGGTGTTTTGTTAAATAGACATTAGTTTGTTTTTCACTTGCCTACGATTATATTGGACACATACCATTAAGCCTAGTGTTTAGGCATAACGCACCCATGATTAAGGTAATACCTATACACCACTGAATGATCCCCGAAATAGCTTATTCATTGCATTGATTTGATAACAGTCCTCATCCTTTGGAACATTCATATAGATGAGCCTAATTATTAGATTGTAATTGCCCAAACATATGGCTATAGTTTTTTTTTCTCCAATTTCACTGACTTTACCCACTGGTTAGAATTGATCAAAACAACACCCATCATTGAACGGGCACTACTACTTCTACAGTAGCTTAATTTGAGCATGATAAGACCAACCAGGATGTTGTCTGTCCTTAAGAAAGGGATAGTTATTTTTTTAATTGAGTGCTGATGTTTCCTTTAACGCTTGCACACGAGGGGTGTCATTTCGTCAACGCCAAAAACAAGCATAGCCGTTTGTTAAACCGTGGCTGAGGACAACTTTCACCTTTCCATCACATTATATTGTCCACTCAAGTCTGCTTTTTATGAGGTAAAGTTTTTGTTTGATTACACAAACACCAGACAACTAACTGCAAATGGAAAAAAAACGTAATGCGCGTAGGAGAAAGTAACAATGTAATGAACGTGTATCTTATCATTTAGTGTACTATTTTACAGTGTCCAGTTTACAAAATAAATCTGATACTTAAACCTCTACAATCTATATCTCTATTTGTTCACTGTTTACAAATGGGTAATAATCTGTTTACAATAGGCACTAACCACCACTCAGTATTAGACATGTAGACAATTTGAACACATTTTAAATATATAAGTCTGAATGCAAAAGCAAATAACAGGTGTTGGTCTGAAGACCATTATGAAGCAGATGACTATCAGCATCGCTTACACTGTGATAGGGTAATTTACTGCTGAACACATATTGATTAACATGCTGATAGAGGCCTATCTGCTCCAGCCACCAACTGGACCCCAACCCCTCTAGATCCCCAACTAAATCCAGAGTAAGGTTACTCACAGCCCCAGCATTCCAAGTTTGAAAGGGTAGAAATACGATTACTGCATCTGTTCAAAACTTAATTGTCAATTCACCAGTGAGTCTTTCTTAACACCAGCAGGGCTGGTGTAACGCCATAGTGACACATGTTTTCTCATAGCTCTACTTGTGCACAAAGACCCAGCAGTGTGCTCTCTGGGGTGTCATAGAACACATTACTGAATACTTTTTTGTTTATCCCAGAATATCTAAATGTTTAGCTGCAATCAAAGTCAGATGAACTCATTCTCAACATCTGTTGGTCTCCTAGTAGAATAACTATGTTTAGCTCATATTTTGTGGTAAGTGTGGTGTTATACAGTAATTCAGAGAGAATGGTGTTAGAAAAAGTGTATTCCAGCCATCCATCATGTCCAAGAATAAGGCAACATTCTCAGTGAGGCAGTTGGTGGAGTTAAGGTTGAGTAGTATTGTGTTTGGATTAGAGCCAGGTCTTTGTCATGTGAGGCAGCTTTCGCAGCAGACACACTAATCTAATAAAATAACACACTTTAATTCATTAGCCTGCTTGTTTGCGAAGAAACAGCACAACTATATTGTTTGAGGACACAGTGTGATTAGATCTGGCTTATGGTATGAGATAAGGGTCCACTTAATAGGCGTTTACTTTTGATTAGGTTCACAGTCTGAGCAACACCAACCAGTCGTATGGGAGGAAGGTATGATCTTTTCACAAACGCCAACAATGACCAACATTCAAATATGTGTGAAAACCCACACATAATAAGGAGGGAGGAGGGTGTGGTGATTAGAGGGGCGAGTGACAGGGAGGGAGGGATAGAAGGGTGTGAGAGAGTGTTCTCAGTTCCGTCAGCAGGTAATGATTCACTCTGAGGTAATTGACTCATTCCTGATTTATAAATCAGACTCGAGTTACTCAGTGTCAGAGAGCATGTGAAAACGACTCCTAAGACCTTGTCATCCGATGCACTATTTACCTAATGAATGTGTGTATAGGCCTTTTCTTCATTGAAAACCGTGGTATGTGCCCTAGACATTCAGTACCTAAGAGATATGGTAATACCACTTTAAGGCTAAGCATTCTGAGATATACCAAACACAATTCCAAGAGAATTCCCCTATGGCATTTAGCGGGTTCACGTTAAACCAGTGCTGCTTGTTAAGACTTCATTAGCCACGTTTGCACAGCCTCTTGTCTCCATAGATGGAGGAGGCCACTCCAGGCCCGGCCTTAGCCCCACTATAAGACTCACCATATGGGGCTGTTTGCTTAAGGCTTGGCCTGCTAATCAGTTTCAGGTTAGGCTGGAGGCTGTAAACCCCCTTCCCCATGGTGCCCCGAGGTGACGGAGCGCGTACCCTGTGAATTACCTCACCTTCGCCCCATTACCTTAACAAACATGGCCTGCCCCTCCAATCAGCCTACTGCTGGGAGGAGAGCAGGCAGGAAATCCTCCTTCACCTCCACTGTCTGTGTGTGAACACTCACACCATGGGCCAGGAATACATTAGTGTTAAAAAAAAAAAAAAACAGTGCTGTGAAAATTGAAGAAAAGATATCACTAGCTCAATGGTGTCAAGAGAATGTTGGCACATACACTCACCGAGCACTTCATGAGGAACACCTGTACACCTTCTCATGGTGGAGGTGGTGTAATGGTGTGGGGAATGTTTTCTTGGCACACTTTGGACCCCTTAATACCAATCAATTATCGCTTGAATGCTACAGCCTAATTGAGTATTGTTGCTGACCATGTGCATCCCTTCATGGCCACAATTTACCCATCTTCTAATGGATACTTCCAGCATGATAAGGCACCATGTCACAAAGCAAAAGTCGTCTCAAACTGGTTTCATGAACATGACAATGAGTTCAGTGTTCTTCAGTGGACTTCCCAGTCACTGGATCTAAATCCAATAGAACACCTTTGGGATGTCGTAGAACAGGGGGTTCATAGCTTGAAAGTGCACCAGAAAAATCTGCAGGAATTGCGTGATGCAATCATGTCATCATGGACCAGAATCTCAAAGGAATGTTTCCAACATCTTGTGGAATCAATGCCACGAAGAATTGAGGCTGTTTTGAGAGCAAAGGGAGGCCCTACCCAGTATTAGTATAGTGTTCCTAATAAAGTGCTCAGTGAGTGTATATTTCAGGAATGACAGAGAGCTTATCTATGTCATTTATGACAAAACATTAGACGTGAGGTTAAGGAGCCCAAGAGAAACTAAATTGTAAAAAATGTCTTGATGAGCCTTTACTGTCCTTTTCAAGGCAAGTAGTAAATGTCATTACCAGAGCAGATTTTCTGTTATAATCATAGAGACACTGTGTTATTGTACGTTAATTGAAACTTTCAGAGCTGTGCTACCTGATACCATTTCCACATGAATTCAGCAGTCTGTTTTTGGCTGGTATGGGGCTGCTATTTGACACCCATGTCAGATTTATCGCCGCTCTTGTAAAACAGCATGCATGTTGTTCTCTCTATCCAGAAAGTAAGTGAGCCTGGAGAGATTTCCCTGCTCAGGAAACATAGCGGGTTGAGTTTTTAACCCAAGCCTGTAATTTGAGATGAGGCCTGCCTGACACATGGAGGAGGCTAAGGCTTACAGGTAGAGCAGGCATCTGGTCAGATTGAGCACATGGGGGGAATACTAACCTAGAGATACTGGCCCCAGTAATTTCATTGTTCCTTCTTCATTGCCCTCATTATACCATAGACAGACGGTAGATTTTCTGGAGGGCAAGCAACGTTGCCCCGGAGCTGACCCCCCCCCAGTCTGGCCAGGGTTACATGGGTTTGTGATGTGGTGCCGTATCTCCTCTTTGCAGTGTTAGGAGAGAGGATTTGAGTGCCAATTAACTAACTCCCTTATGCAGCCTTTAAGAATATTTTTTTTTTTTCATGTGTTGGAATAAGACACGTTCTGTTTTATTAGCTGCAGTATTCTATCATATAGCTATAGGATAGCTATTAAGTGGTCACGTTTGTGGATGTAAGCTTACCCCTAGTATACTTTTAACAGAACTCTGTTTGAGGTATTCACTGCATCTCTTGTGTAAAATATGATATCTGCTGTCAATTATTTCAGGTTGTATGTTTACTATATGGGTCTCAGTCCCCTCTTTATGAGACACAAGATACAGTCACATGACTGATACAGTCTGTCCTGACCCAGATGGAAGCCATTGCCTAGCTTGAGACTGGTATCTGTTTCGTTAGGGTCTGGGTGAACATCTACTGCATCTCTACCTGGATG